>NC_081423.1:68664646-68761115 GCF_949786415.1 Peromyscus eremicus
AAAACCACATCATAGCTGCACATATAATGCCGACAGCTGCAGAACCAGATTTGACCCAAGAAGTCTTAGTCCCATGACGCTTATTCTAAAAGTCCCGTTTTGATACATACTGTGCTAAATCCAAAGGAATTAAATCTAAATTCTTCCCAACAAAAAGTTCTTTCATTTTGAAATGTCAGGGACTCGTAAATAGTCAGCATATAACTGATACTGCTGTCGAACCTTTTTAATCCCTGTACTCGTGAGGTAGAGGCAGGTGGAGTTCGAGGTCAGCCTGGTCTACAGAGCCAGTTCCAGAACAGCTAGATTACACAGAGACATTCTATCTTGGGGAAAAAAAAAATTAAAAAAAGAAAAAGAAATGTAAAAAAAAAAAAAGAGGTCTGGGGCTTGGGATGTAGCTCAACAATAGTTTTCCAAGCATTCATGAGACCCTGAGTTTGCTGCCCAGCCCACATCCTTATGTACCCATATCCTGCTCCTGCAGAGATGGCTGAGTGGAATGGGAAAGGCACTGTATACTATGTATTAAATAGGTGGTAGTTTGATATTATTTATTTATGTGTATGTTTATATTTAGCACAAATTGTCATCCCTTTCCTTTTGAGAAGTGGTGTTTTGCTTTTTGCAAATCAGGTATGCCCTTTTGTCCTGATTCATCAGAGATGAAGGTCCTTACTGTTTCTTTCCTGGAACTCACTTTGTAGACCAGGCTGGCCTCGAACTCACAGAGATCCACCTTCTGCCTCCCGAGTGCAGGGACTAAAAGTGTGCATCATCACCGCCGGCAAAGTTTTTTTTTGTGTGTGTTTGTTTGTTTGTTTGATTTTCAAGACAGGGTTTCTCTCTGTAGCTTTGGTGCCTTTCCTGGAACTCACTCTGTAGACTAGGGTGGCCTTGAACTCACAGAGATCCGCCTGCCTCTGCGTCCTAGTGCTGGGATTAAAGGCGTGTGCCACCTCTGGCCAGCCTAAATGTGATGCTCTTTTTAAGAGAGCAAGCAGCCTTGAAGGAATCAGCTAGTGTGTTACTGCCCACATTTATTACTTCAAATATTATTTGGGCTTCTTGTTAAACATAATAGTAATTTCCAGGCCAGTCTCTCAGAGAATGGATTTGTGTTGGAGTCTGTAGCAGGCTTTTATGTTAGAGTCCAGCCCATGTCTGAGCAGGCTGTCATGTTAGAGTCTGAACATGTCTGTAGCAGGCTCTCTGGTGTTAGCTGTGGGTCATGGATGGACAAGCGCTGTTCTGGTGGGACCACTGAAGGGCAACCTCGCTTATTTTCTCCACGTGGATGTTAGTGGTCCCTGACTGCCATGGTGACTTCACCTGTGTGTTTTGGAGAGGACTTTTCCTGGATCCATGTGCCAGGTTTATGAGCATATCCCAGAAAGGTCCAAGGCCTAGATTTTTAGTTGTGTTTTGCAAAATGTATACTTCAAGTAAGGAATGTTGATACTGCTTTATTATATTTAGTCATTTTTAATGAAAACAGGCCACAGCATTGAGGTCTGTGGTGCACATGAGGAAAAATGCTCCCCTTTCCTGAGGCACTTGCTTAATAAGTCAAATTGCTTGAAACAAGCACAGATTATTAATAGCAACAAATTGGCACTGTTGCCATGTAGCACACTGAATAATTGATTTGTGAGGGATGCAGAGAGAAGAGAGAGACTTTGGAAGCATTGCTAGTTGAAGTGAAGGAAACAGGGTGCCTGGGCAGGATGGCCTCATGGTTTTGGAGGCAGTGGAGGATCTGATGTCTATGTTGGCCAGGCTGAGGGAGCGGTGGGCACCTGGAAGCCAGCTTGTTCTTCCTTAAGCCCCCAGCCTTGGCATGAGGCTGAAATACCATGGAAAAGTGGTTTAACAAATTTTTACTTCTGTATTTTGTTTGCAGGGCATCTTTATCAAACGTTATGTAGGCATCTTAGGAACCCTGTGTAACAAGGAGGTAGGTTTATTATTTTCGTGGGCTGGAGGAGAAAGGCATGGTCTGAAACTTTGAGGACTTTTCCCTGTGTGAAGGGTTGGAGCGGGACAGGGACAGGGAAAATAAGGAGCTAAAATTGTGGGGGAAATGCCAGAAATTCTAGTTTTTCTGAACTTACTATGTCAGGGAGGGGTAACAGGTCATGACCCATGAAACCAGCAGTGAAAATGGTTCAGAGCAGGTACTATGGAAGTAAACTTTGAGGCATTGATCTAAGAATTAGGATATCCAGCCAGAAATTCCTGTGTTGTTTGCTGTCTGTCTGAGTTGAAGGTGAAACTTGAACAGATAGCGTTTACCTGGGTTCTGGGTTCCCTGCATGTGCCCGGCCCTGAGCTGAGCTGAGCTGAGCTGAAGGGATTCTCAGTCCGTGCTCCAGGCCTCTGGTCTGCTGTGCAGCTTGGCAGACCTCTTTTATAGAGCTCAGATTTTCTTTCCAGCCACTCAGCACTCTGTGTAAAGGAACAGGCATGATTGTAGCTTCAGTAAAACTTGCTTCATTGACACAGGTCTTCTTACAGTTAAGACCCAGCTAAAATACATGGCCAAATAAACACCACCATAGTAAAAGTATAAAGTACCCTGCTGTGCCATTGTAATGTAGAAGAAGAGAGTCAGTTTACCTGAGGCTGGAGCTGGGTGTGATTCACATGCCTTTAGTTCTTGTACCTGGGGATGCTGAGGCATGATGATTGAGGGTTCCAGGCTTTCCTGGGCTGCAGAGTGAGAGAAACAAGCCAGCCAACAGAGATTTAATGAGTCAGATACCATTTGACTCATTGATCTGAGGAATAAAGGAGAATGGAATGCAGCCTTAGTGAATTTGGTAGGAAACAGGGATGGTGGGGTTGCAGCAGGCTGAGAATGTCTTAGTGATTTCAGAGTACAGCCTTATGCAGGTGGTGGTGGTGGCACATACCTTTAATCCCAGCACTTGACGGCCTAGTCTACGAATTGAGTTCCAGGACAGCCAGAACAGAGAAACCCTGTCTTAAAAAGCCAAAAAGAAAAAAGAAAAAAAAAGTAAAAAAAAAGTACAACTTTGAAGATCTGGCTTTGCACTTCATTTGGACATGTTATTAGCTCTGGGCAAATTACTGCATCAATCATTCCCTGAACATCAGTGCCCTTATTTCTAAGACAGCTCATTGTACTCACTGTGGGTCTTGTGTCAGGGCTTAAAGGAAGCTGTGTATAGAGCATCACATAAAGAGAAGCAAATATTAAGTCACTTCTCAGGAGACTGAAGATCCAAACGATAGATTAATGGCTTTTATCGAAGTGGCTGCGGCAATTGGATGAGCTAAAAGTATTAGTCCCCGCCCCCTTCTGCGTCATTTCCCCCTCCCCTTTTCTTTCTCTTTTCTGTTTCGGTCGTAGAACATTTGTATTCCAGGCTGGCTTCAGATTTTTCGCACCCCCACCTGGTGGACCTCCCAAAGGCTTGCTCACAGGGTCTGAACACTGAGCATCACATGTTTGGGTATGCAGGGAGGTCAGAGGACAACTTGAGGTGCTTTTCTGCTTACCCCTGTGTGTCCCGAGGATCCTGGTGAACAGTCTTACTGTCTTTTGAATGTTTGAACCCCTTTTTCTTTTTCTTTTTCTTTTTTTTTTTTGGTTTTTCGAAACAGGGTTTCTCTGTGTAGCTTTTCTCCTTTCCTGGAACTCACTTGGTAGCCCAGGCTGGCCTCGAAATCACAGAGATCCGCCTGGCTCTGCCTCCCGAGTGCTGGGATTAAAGGCGTGCGCCACCACCGCCCGGCTCCCTTTTTCTTTTTTAAGACTAAAACTTACTTTTTTTTCTGAGACAAGATCTCATTAGTAAATTAGGTTGGCTTCAAACTGAAAAGAGATCCACCTGTCTCTGCCTCCTGAATGCTGGGGTTAAAGGTGTGAGCTGACACACTCATCTTTTAAGCTTTATTATTTATTTGTTCGTACGTGTGGGGTGGTCCAGGATCTGCTGCAGTTGGAGTTACTGGAAATTGTGAGCTGATCTATGTGGATGCTTGGATCCAAACTTGGGTCCTCTAGAAGTGTTCTTAACTGATATGATAAACCATGTCTCCAGTGTCAGAAATAATTAAAAAAAAAAAGACATTTTATTTACTGTTTGACTGATACAGAGGACAATCTCCTTCCTCTCTGCCACCTTTGATCTGTAGTGGTGCTTCAGTCAGCAATAGGAAAGTGGCATTAAATTTTATTTTAACCAAGTGTGGTGGCACATGCCTTTCATCTTAGCACTTGAGTGGCATAGGAAGGAGGATCTCTTGAGTTCCAGGCTATCTTGGTCTACAGAGTGAGTTTCAGGACAACCAGGACTAAATAGAGAGACCCTGTCTGTCTTGAAAAAATTATTTATTTTTATGTGTGTGAGTGATTTGCCTGTGTATGCACCAGGTCCTCAGTGGGATCCCCTGGGGCTGGAGTTGACTTTGTGAGCCATTATGTGGGTGCTGGACTTGAACTCAGGTCCTCTGGAAGAGCAGCCCGCACTCTTAACCGCTGAGCCCTCTCTCCAGGCCTGAGAGTTGCGTTTTTTGTTATTATATCCCAAACTCCCTCCTATTCTGGGAATCAAATTCATAGAGTCTAGAAAGTATTCTGTGGGTCTGCAAATGTCCCGCATAGAGGGAGGATGTTTGTTGCCGTAGATAGTAGCTCTCTTGGTGTTACGGAGTTGTGTTGAACTGATAACACTGCTTACTAGGAACCCTTAGCTGTGCCCTTCGATCTGCTAATTTCAGTTAGGAAAACTTATTTTAAATGCAATACAGAGAAGTGCTAAACCTATTTCTGTGTGTATAAAAGTGTTCATATTTTCAGTGTGAAAATCGTAGTCAGTAAAATGTCAGTCAGTGAGGAACAGCTTTGTATATAGTTTGTTGGGATTAAACTTAGGCTGTCAAGCTTTTGTGCAGGTTCGTTTATCTGTTGACCCAGGTCCCTGGCCCTCTTTTTTCTTTTCTTGAAGATAGTTGTCCATGCTGGAAGTAAGTTCACTTTGTAGCCCAGGGAGACCTTAAACTTGGGATCTGTTTGCCTCAGCCTTGTAAGTAGCTGGGCTTACAGGCCTACACCCCTAGGCCTGACTTTCCCTGTGTGTCCCAGAGTGGTCCTGAACTCTGAATCTTCCTTTCTGCCTCCAGAGTCCTTGAATTACACACCTTAGCTCTAAGTTGTTTTAATGTTTTGGTGCCAAGGATTGAACTAGACCTTGCACACAGGACTCCTCCTCCTCTAAGCCAGACCCCTCCCCTTCAGGTGAAAGAGCGGGTTGTAGTTTGCTTTTTGTTACTGTGTGGTAAAACACTGACCAAAAGCAACTTGGGAGCGGAGTGGGTGGTGGTGGTGCATGCCTTAGATCCCAGCACTCAGGAGGCAGAGGCAGAGGCAGGTGGATCTCTGTGAGTTTTAGGCTAGCCTGGTCTACAGAGCTAGTTCCAGGACGGCCAGGGCTGTTACAAAGAGAAACTCTGTCTCAAAAAACAAAACAAAACAAAAACACAAAACAACAACAACAACAACAACAAAGGCCACCTTGGGGACTTACAGGTTGAAGTCTTTCACTGAGGGAAGCCACAGCAGGAAACTGGAGGCAAAAACGGAAGCAGGAGCCATGGAGCGTGGAAGAAGGCTGCTTATTGAGTTGTTCCAGACTTACATTCAGCTACCTTTCTTACAGTCTAGGCTTTCCTGCTCACAGTAGGCCGCACCCTCTTCCATCAATTAGCAATCAAGAAAATACCTCAGGCATGCTCACAGGGCAGTCTATTGGGGCAATTGCTCAACTGAAGTTCCCTCTTCCCCGGTGTGTTGACAGCTGCAGCTGGGTAGCTTGTGCCTGGAATCCCATCATTGGGAGATTGAGGCAGGAGGGTCTCAAGTCTGAACCAGCCTGGGCTACATAGGAAGCTCTTGTCTGCAAATCTAATAAACTAGCCAATTTAAATTAAGGATCTATAAAGTAATAGATATTATTTTTAAATTAAAAACCAAGGCCTGGGGAGATAGGAGATAGGTCATTTGGTAAAGTGCTTGGCCTGCAAGCGTGAGGACATGAGTCTGACCCCCAGGACCCATGGTGGACAGGTATGATGGCAGACACTTAGAATCCCAGCACTGGGGAAGTGGAGACCTGAGGATCTATCTCAAGGGTTTGCTGGCCCAGCCTTCCCTCCATCGGTGAGCTCAAGGTTAATGAGAGACCCTGTCTCTTAAAAAATAAACAAAACAAAACGAACCACAAAAAAGCAAGGTGGCACCTGAAGAAGTCAAGGTTTTCCTCCACAAATGTGTACCTACACAAACACACACCTACATGCACATGCACACACATTTTTTTTCTCCTACTAGGGATTGAACCTAGGGTCTTGTTCATCTCTGGCAAGTGATCTACTAAGTTACGTGCCTAGCCATCCTCCACCCCCTTTTCTGAGATGGAGTTTCAAGTTGCCTGGGTTGGCATTGAACTCTTGGCCTCAAGTTACCTTCCCAGTCAGCCTCATTTTTAGCTTTGGATTTAGTAACCACCACCACTCTATATGATCTTAAAAATTTGTGTGTGTGTGTGTGTGTGTGTGTGTGTGTGTGTGTGTGTGTGAGAGAGAGAGAGAGAGAGAGAGAGAGAGAGAGAGAGAGAGAGAGAGTGTGAGTGTGTGTTTCTATGCAGCCCAAAATGATCTTGAAGATCTTCCTGTCTCTAAGTTGAACCTTTGATTTGTGTAGTACTGGGAATCAAGCCCAGGGCTTCATGCACGCTAGACAAGCACTGGATCAACTGAGCTACATCTCCGGCCCTCCTAAAAATTTTAAATGAAAATGTGTTTTACATGGAGAGATGACTTCTTTTGTACGCTGATGGGCGCTGCCAACATTTTTTTAGCCATGCGTGGGTATCTTCCCAATTCTTACAGGCTTCCAAGTTTTAAATGATACTTTGTGTCTGGAAGCTAGATAACGGACTGAAAAAGTAATATCTGAAAAAGTAGTATCATTGTAGATGTGTGGAGCTTTGTTATTCTGTAACCTTTACAGATGAGTGGAGGTGGTTGGTTGATGGAGGGTTTATTATGATCACTGTATTTGGGTTCTGCAGTTCTGTGCTGAGTTAAAATCTCATCTTTGACTGATATTATCAAACATTCTTTGGGAGTAATGCCATTCCAGAGTGTGCTGTTCGCCCCAGGGAGGGACAGAGAGGCTGGAGGAGGTGGGGTAGTTAGAATCACCTTTTGGCTTGAACTTGTGTGGTATTGGAGCCTTACAGTGTCCTAATGAAAATACTTCTGCTTGCTGCGCAGGCTTACAGCGGGACTCCCCTAACAGAAGAGAAGGAGAAGATAGTCTGGGTCAGATTTGAGAACGCAGATCTGAACGGTATGACGGACTTCTCTGGGATGTGTGTATTAAGTGCTTTTGGGGGTTGACCTGATTTTAGAAAGAGAACCATAAGTTCAGTCAGGCCATTTTTGCTTCTACTAACTTTGTTCAGTTTTGAAAATAAATTCATCTTTAGCTGGGAGTGATAGCATGTGCTCATAATCCCAGTGCCCATGATGCTGAGGCAGGAGGATCCTGAGTTGGAGGTGAGACTGGAGTACGTTGCAAGACCTGTCTAGAAACTAAACACCCTACAGTGTGTAACCATAACTTGTAATCATCAATCTATATAGCATTTTCGCCTTGGAAAATAAACTATATTCATTAAAGGTTGTTCTGTGTCTTCATCCCCAGTCCTTCCAACCACCATACTATCCTATTCTCTTTTAAGACAGGGTTTCTCTGCATAGCCCTGGCTGTCCTAGAACTCACAGAGATTGTCCTTTCTGTGCCTCCTGAGTGCTGGGATTAAAGGTGTGCACCACCACCACTGACCTTCTTATTTTTAAAAAAATTATTTTTATGTGTATGGGTATTTTGCCTACATGTGTGTCTATGCACCATGGAAGCCAGAAGAGGGAGTCTGATTACCTGGGAGCAGAATGGCAGATGTTGTCAGCCACCAGTGGATGCTGGGAATAAAATCGCCCTTCTCTGGAAGAGTAGTCAGTACTATTAAGCTCTGAGCCATCTCTCCAGCCCCTCTACTTTCTTTATGACTCTGACGATATAGACATCCTGTAGAAATAGGTTTGTGTTCAGGATTCATCAATGTTGGAGCATATGTCAGAATTTCCCATTTACTTTATTTTAAACCAGGGTTGTTCAGGATAGCCTTGAACTCCTGGCCTCAAACAATAAACAATTTTCTTTCCCCAGTCTTTTCAGCAACCTGAGTTACATGAGTAATACCATTTTTTTTAATGTTGGACATTAAACCAAGAGCAGTATATGCTACGTGGTATACTACCAATGAACTATACCCCCCAGCTCTCTATTTGTTTATCTATCTATCTATCTATCTACCTATCTATATATATATATTTTTTTTTTGAGGTGGAACTCATTGGCTCAGGGTTGCCTTGAATTCCTGATCCTCATGCCTCTACTTCCTAAATACTGGATTTGCTGGATGGCCTGGAACTCAGTATGTAGACCAGGCTGGCCAGTAAATCACAGAGATTCACCTTCCTGTGCCTCTCTAGTACCCGGATTAAATGTGTGTTCCAGCTGAAGAAGCTGTTTGTTTTTGAGGCAGGTGTGTGGCCCAGGCTAGCCTTAAACTGTATCACAGAAGTTGAAGGTCCTTGACCCTCTGAATATCCTGCCACCATGACCACTTTCTGGGGTACTAGGGATGGAACCTTAGGCCTCTTGAGTGCCAGCCAAGTATTCTACCAACAGAGCTACATCCTCAGCCCTGGACTGACTTTGTTTTGAGGGAAGGTCTCACTAAATTGCCTTTTGGCCCTGAACGCACATTGTAGTCCAGGCTGGCTTTTAACTTGTACAGGCATCCTTCCTCAGCCTCCTGAGTAGGTAGTAGTGCAGGCCTGCTCCACAAGGTCCCTTACAGCTTTTTTTTTTTTTTTTTGGTTTTTCGAGACAGGGTTTCTCTGTGTAGCTTTGCGCCTTTCCTGGAACTCACTTGGTAGTCCAGGCTGGCCTCGAACTCACAGAGATCCGCCTGGCTCTGCCTCCCGAGTGCTGGGATTAAAGGCGTGCGCCACCACCGCCCGGCCCCCTTACAGCTTTTAATGATGTGAATAGCCGTCACTGTGACAATTGGTGTCTAACTGTCTCAAGACTGCCTCTGTTCTATCTGGCTTATACTCAGAAGGGAAACTGCTGGATTCCATATGGTAATTCCAGTCTTAATTTTCTGAGGAACTGTCTTGGCTATAGTGCTTGTACTATTACAGGTTTCCAATGACAGTGCACAAAGGCATTTTCTTGGCTCTGGGGCTTGACTTCCCCAGGATTAGTCAAGTGAGGCAGTCTGACACTTAACTACCCTGTATCTTCAGCTCCTCAGGTTTTGATACATTCCACATCCAGTATTTTATGCGAGAGTCCTCTGTACACTGTAGTCTGGAGTAATTCATTTTTCTTTGATGATGATATTCCATTCTGTCTTTGTACCATAGTAGGACTATTGGTTTTTGGTGAAGATTTGTATTGTTTCTATCTTTTGGCTGTTTACAAATGTTACTGTGAATCAATCTATGCCCACCCTGGCAAAGTTAGCCTTGGCAGTTTAGACCTCAGCATTAACACACTCGCCTAGCATATGTGAGGGCTCAATCCCCAGTAATACAAAGAAAACAAAACAAAACTTTTTTTTTCTTTTGAGATAAGGTGTCACTGTGTAGCTAGGTTGGTGTAGAAGATACTGTGTAGCCCAAGTTGGCTGTGGTGATCTTCCTGCTTCAGCCTCCTACCTGCTGGGGTTACAGGCTAGAGATACCACATTGGTCTCTGACCTTTGCTTTAAAAAATTTAAAAAAGATTTTTTAAATTATGTGTATGTCAACCTTGGTAGCGAACTTCTGCCCTACGGGGGTTCTCCCATTGTGCTGTAAGCCTATGAGACCTCCTCCCTCCTTCAATAAACGGCATTCAAAAAAAAGGAAAAGAAAATTGGCCGGTGTTTGTGTATTTGTATGCAAATGCCCCTGAGGTCCGAGGCCTTGGATTACAGAAGGCTGTCAGCCACCTGATGTCGGTGCTGGGAACCAAGCTCTGGACCAGCAGCAGGTGCTCCTAATTACTGAGATGTCCTTCCGGTTCTCTGCTTTTATTGTTGTCACTGAGTCTTTGCATCAATTGGGGTAAACAAGTAGTTTGCTTTGTTCATACTGTCTTTTTATTGGCTTTTTTGTTAATCCTAATGCAGATACATCACGGAATCTAGAATTTCATGAACTGCATAGCACTGGAAATGAGCCCCCTCTGCTGGTTATGATCGGCTACAGTGACGGAATGCAAGTCTGGGGCATCCCTGTGAGTATACATAAGGGATTCCTTGCTGCCCGTGTATTTCCATGTATTGCTCTGCAGATGTATCTGCACATTACTAAGACCTCGTGGAGGGTCAGTGGGAATGAGAGGCAAGTGGCAGCAGGTCCTCTAAAGGACGAGTGGGGTTGAGCAGGAGTTGTGGGACTCATGGTTTATGGAAGGTGTCAGTTTTATTTAGGGTAATATTATTAAATGGGGTTGTTTCTGTGTTTTCTGACTTACACAAGAGCAAACTGAGTCTTGGGGAAAAGATTTATAATTAGAAAATATTAACAATATTGTAGGTGGACTTTTCTTACCCTCCCACCAGTTCCCAAATAACCAACAGGGAGACTTAATACTAATTATAAATGCTTGGTTGATAGCTCAGCTTGTTATTAGCTAACTCTTACATTTTAAATTAACCCGTATTTCTTATCTACCCTCTGCCATGTGGTGGTGCCTTCTTTCAACATGGCATGTTCATCTTGCGTCTCTCTGCATCTCTGTAGACTCTGCTCTGTTTCTTCCCAGTGTCCTTAGTCTGTTTTTCCCACCTAACTTTATCCTGGCTGGTCAGCTTCTTTATTAAACCAATCACAGCATAATTCACACAGTGTACAGAAAGATTATTCCACAGCACAATCTATCAATTGTTTTGTATATGTTAAAACATTCACATGGATCAACAAGATGGCTCAGTAGATAAAGCTGTTTCTTGCTAAACCTCTCAACTTGAGTTCAGTCCCCCCCTTCACCCCAATCCCTATAGAAGCAGAGAACTAACTGCAAATTGTCTTCTTTTGACAGTTGCGTAATGTCACACACACAGGCTAGCATACATGCAATCTTGCCTACATACATGCACAAATAAAAAATAATAAATACAGTTTAAAAAAGAGCCTAACATAGTACTCTACACCCTTAGGCACAGACAAAGGCAGGAGGATCTCTGGGTTAAGGCCAGCAATGGCTACGTAGAAAGAACCTGTCTCAAAAAAATTTTTTAAAATATATAAGAATACCTCAAAAAATAGAAATCTGATTGCCTGGATGTAAGAGAAATAGAAGATAACGACAGAAGAGGGCAGTTTTTACCGTTTTGTACCCCTTGAATTTTGTATCAGGTGACTTAAAATAAAACTTTTAGGGACTGGAGAGATGGCTCAGTGGTTAAGAGCACTGCCTGCTCTTCCAGAGGATCCATGTTCAATTCCTAGCAACCACAAGGAAGCTCACAACTGTCTGGAACTCCAGTTTCAAGGAACCTGACATTCTCTGCTGGCCTCTGAGGGCACCAGGCACATATGTAGTGCACAGACATACATGCATGAAAGCAAATATTCATACATGTAAAATAAAAATCATCAAAAATTTAGATCCAGCCTAGTGGTGGTGGCACATGCCCTTGGGAGGCATTTCTGTGAGTTTGAGGACAGCCTGGTCTATAGAGTGAGTTCCCATCGCTTCTCGGCCTTTTGGCTAAGATCAAGTGTAGAGCGAGTTCCAGGATAGCCAGAGCTACACAGGGAAACCCTGTCTAGAAAAACAAACAAACAAACAAACAAACAAAATCACTTTTGTGTTAAGGTATTCTTGCAGTTAGAGTGTTGCTATGAAGTCTGCTGTTTGTTTTGTAATAAATATCACTGCTCAGGAGCTCTTGTATGGACATGAATAGCTGCATCATCTAGTGTTTTGATTTTTTTAATGACCACTCTTTCCTATCCAAATACTTTAAATGTCCATCATTTTAATATTAAAGTGTTATACTATGGGGCCAGATGTTATAGGCTTGTAATCCAGTTTCTTATCAGGCTGAGGCAAGAGGATGGCAAGTTCAGGGCCTGTCTAGGCAACTTAGTGAGATGCTGTCTGAAAAACAACAAAACAGTGAAATGAACTTGAACATAGGTATACATATGTCTGCCTGCCTGTCTGCCTGTCTGTCTATCTGAAAAACAACAAAACAGTGTAATGAACTTGAACATAGGTATACATATGTCTGCCTGCCTGCCTGCCTGTCTGTCTGTCTATCTATGGCTTTTTAAAAAAAATTTAATTTATTTAATTTATTTTTTTTTGCTTGTTTTCGTTTTTTTTTTTTTTTTTTTTTTTTGAGACAGGGTTTCTCTGTGTGTCTTTGGCTATCCTGGAACCTACTCTGTAGACCAGGCTGGCCTTGAACTCACAGTGATCCACCTGCCCCTGCCTCCCCATTTCTGGGATTAAAGGCGTTTGACATCACGCCTTGGTGGCTTTGGTATTTTGAGATGGCCCTTGCTATCTATACCTGGTCATCTTGGCAATCTCTTTGAGGCTCACCTGGCCTCAGGCTCATGGGTTTTCCTTCTCTTTGTTTCTAGTTCTGGGATCACAAATGTGGGCCACTAAGCCTGGCTCCAAAAGTTGTATTTTATGCCTGAGTATTTGTATAGAGACATTCCCTCCCACCTTTGAAACTGGATTTTTTACTGTGTACCTTAGGTTGGCTTTGAACTCATAGCAATCCTGTTCAGCGGCCTGACTGCTCACTGACACACTGACTTGTTTTGTGGGGTAAAGGTGACCCGATGTTGAGTGAATTTATGGTTTTAGACTTTGGTTTTTTTTTTTTCTTTCTTTCCTTTTTCACTTATGTGTATGGGTGCCTGCCATGTGTCAGTGAATGTCTTAGGAGGCCAGAAGAGGATGTTGGATTCACTGGTGCTAGAGGTTGTAAGCTGCCCAGCTATGGGATGTCCTGTATGTTGTGAATATATGTTACTATGATTGATTAATAAATAAAACACTGATTGGCCAGTAGCCAGGCAGGAAGTATAGGATAGGTAGGACAAACAGAGAAGAGAGGCTGGGAGGTGGAAGCCGGGGGGCGGGGGTGGGGGACGGGACACTCCCGCCTGCCAACCAGGGAGCAACATGTAAAGGCAACAGGTAAAGCCACAGAACTCGTGGCGACATATAGATTAACAGAAATGGCTGAGTTAAGTGTAAGAGCTAGACAATGGTAGGCCTGAGCTAATGGCCGAGCAGTTTAAATAATGTTAGTTTCTGAGTGATTATTTTATAAGTGATTGCAGGGTTCGTGGTGCTGGGCAGGACTGGAGAAAACTCCAGCTACAAAAACTCAGGTTCTAGAAGAGCAGCAAGTAGCAAGTGCTCTTAGAGCTGTCTCTCCAGCCCTGTCAGTAATCAATCAATCAATCAATCAATCAATCAAAATTTTTTCTGTTAGCTTTTTGTGATGCTGAGGATTATATCTAGATGTGTGGTAGGCAACAACTCTCCCACTGAACTAGACATCTCCAGCCCCCTAGCCCCTTTTCTTTTCATATATATGAAGATCTTTAGGGTAGAGGTAATCGCCTCTGTAATATAGGTGGGAAAATAGACACATAAAGTCAGATAAGAAGTGGCTCAGGACTACAGAGCAAGACTTGATCCTCAGCCTCCAAGTGGATTTATGTCACCTACAGATGGAGTTTGGAAGAGTCCTGGCATTTTAATTTAATTTATGTATTTATTTATTTATTTTTTTTTTCGAGACGGAGTTTCTCTGTGTAGTTCTGGTGCCTGTCCTGGATCTCACTCTGTAGCCCAAGCTGGCCTCGAACTTACAGAGATCCACCTGGCTCTGCCTCCCAAGTGCTGGGATTAAAGGTGTGCACCACCACCGCCCGGCTAACATGATCTTTCATGAAGACATTCATTAGCAGTATCTTACTTCAAATTTAATGGACGTTGCGATGCTCTAGAGCAGAGGTTCTCAACTGTGAGTTGTGACCCGTCTGGGGATTGCATATCAGACAGCTGCATATCAGATATTTACACTACTGTTTGTAACAGTAGTAAAATTTAGTTATGCAGTAGCAGTGAAAATAATTTTGTGGTTGGGGGATCGCCACGACATTGAGGAACGGTGTCAAAGGGTGGCAGCATTGGGAAGGTTGAGAACCACTGCTCTGTAGACTAGAATTTGGCTTAAATGACGTTATAACAAAAGCACAACACTTGTATTTCTTTAACATTTGACTTGAAAATTCTGTTTATGGGCCAACAAGATGGCTCATCAGGTAGAAGTGCTTGCTGCCAAGCCTGACAACCCAAGTTCCTGGTGGAAGGAGAGAACCAACTCCCACAAGTTGGCCTCTGACCTCCAGACAAGTGCCCAACAAATAAATCAAGAAATGTACTAAAAACTTCACAAATTGTGTATTTATGCACTGTGGTGCTCCATTCTGGTCACAGGACTGTCATAGCGCACATGCAGTGTTGAGGCTTTATTTTGTGGCTGCAGTGTGCTACTGGCTGCCAGGAACAGGTAGTTTTTCTCTTGTTCACCCGACCCCTGAGCAATGAGAACAAATCCTAGTACCTTACTCCTGTGGGGAAGTGTTCCTGTGTGCAGGCAGCTCCTCCACTCTTGGCTTTAGTATAGGTCTTCAGGGCTTTGCCTTGTTTTGTAAGCTCTCAAGAGGGAGCGCACAGTTGAATTGAGGGGTGGTTTCATTAGTGCACCTTTTCAGTTTTAATAGGGAAGTGACTGCATTTTGCTCCACATGCTGTTTGTTTACAGGCAGGTTGTAAGGAGTGGTTTTCACAAGATGGTTGGGCTGGCCTAAGGGTGTTGACTGGATGGAGCACATTCTTTTGATGGGACTCAGGTGGCTCTGACCGCCCACTTGCTTTGGTGTTACTTTGAATAGTTTCAAAGGTAGCTTGTATGGTCTTGAATACCCCCCCCCCCCCCCCCCCCCAGACAGGGTTTCTCTGTGTAGTTTTGCGCCTTTCCTGGAACTCACTTTGGAGACCAGGCTGGCCTCGAACTCACAGAGATCCACCTGGCTCTGCCTCCCAAGTGCGGTCTTGAATATCTTAAAAGTATCTATTCTTTCTTTCCCTCCAATTGTGTTTGGGAGGCTGGAGGAATCATCTCTTGCTGGACTTGCCCTGCCGAGTTGCATGCTGGTGAGGTTGGTCACCATAGGCAGAGGGAGAAGTGAGCTCATTGTGTTCTTTGGTTTGCTTTTGGAGTTGTTGGAGTCCTTCTAGGACATTATCCCAGGTAACATTTTCTTTGAAGTCAGTTACTCTTACTTAGGTGAGGATGGGATTACATTGTCAATCCAGCTCGGCCTGATTGTAGGTTCCCGGCCCAACCCAACAGCTGTACTTTCCCAAGCAGGACAGCAGAAAACAGACCAGACAGTAATTTAGTTCTTGTTTCCATTTGTAAACCTTTCCCCCCACAGTACGGAGGTTGATGAGGCCCCCTGTCTCTGAGGCATGTATGTGCTGTACTGTGGAGCTCCTGCCCCTTCTGAAAGGCTGGGGGGACATGCATAGTCTCAGTTGTTACTACACCGGCTCAGCAGGTACCCTGAAGGCATTTGGTCAGCAGTCCTGGCCTAGCCGGTGGGGAGCTTATGCTGCTCACAGCGCTTTTCACACCATATCCAGACAGTAGGTCGGTCCCTGGTTCTTTTGTGTAAACATCACTACCACTACCCTCTTCCCAACCCCAAGACAGGGTTTCTCTGTGTAGCCCTGGAACTCGCTTTGTAGCCCAGGCTGGCCTCAAACTCACAGAGAAACGCCTGTCTCTGCCTCCTGAGTGCTGGAATTAAAGGCATAGCCCAGCTTCAATTTTTTGATTTTAATCAAATATTTTAGGACACTCAGGGCCTCATGGATGCTAGCAAGAATTCATCCACTGAATTGTACCCCTGGCTCTGTTGACTTGATGGTATTATCCCAAATGTGAGTCTCTGAGTAAGAGTGTAAGTAAGACCCAGGCTCTTGCCTGGTGGTTTAGTACCGATAGAGCAAGTACAGGGCCTGGGTCTGATTCTCTCTGTTACTCCCTGACCCCACCAAAAGTCAGCTTAAACTTTAGTTTTAAAATGGATTTTATGGGTATGGGTGTTTTGCCTGCATGTATGACTATGTACCACGCACTTGCTTGGTGCCTGTGGAGGCCAGAACAGGGCATCAGAGACCCTGGAACTGGAGTTAGAGATGGCTGTGAGCTGCCACGTGGGTGCTGGGAATTGAACCCAGTTTCTCTGGAAGAGCAGCCATCTCCCTAGCCCCTTAAACTTGATTTAAACTGTAATGGTGAGAGGAGTCTAGCTAGGGTCTAGTTAGTGAGAATCACACTGTGTCAGAACTAAGCAGTTCTGTCTCTGCAGCTGCTTTCTGTCAGTTTTGTGAGTTTTATGGGTCACGGACTTACCATTCAACTCTGGCGGCCCTCGAACTTCCACCTGCCTTTGCCTCCCCAGTGCTGGGATTAAAAGTTGGTGCCACCAGCCAGCTGTTCCTGCCGTTTTGTATGTGACCCTTTTCCAAGCTGTCAGGCCTCTTCTACTGGCTTGTCTGCTACATGATAAGAAGAAATGGCTGGGTGTCGTGACCCCCACTTGTAATCTAGCCCTTGGGAGATAGAGGCAGGAGGATCAGGAAGGAATTTAAGGCTAACCTTGGCTACATTGCTAGTTTGAGTACTGTCTGAGACCTTGTTTGAAAGCAAAGGAAACACAGAAAAAAAAGAACATTTATTTGTTGTGTTTATTTTGTTAGTGTATGTGTGCTGCCTTCCTGTCTCCTCCCTGCCCTGGTTTGAGACTGAGTCTTACTGTTTAGCCCAGGATGGCCCAGAACTATGGGCAATACTCCTGCCTCTGCCTCTAGAGTATGTCAATATGTCTTGCTCCATATCTGCTTGTTTGGTATTTTTCTCCTAGTTTTAGGCATTGATTGAGTTAGTGCTGCGAGCTATGAGGATTTAAATGGTTTTACTTTATGCAGTACATGTTTGGGGTACCCAGCAGCGGACCCAGTAGACATGGTCTGTGTGGTTGTGGAGCTAGTAGGAGAGAGCCTTCAATAAACACAGATTAACATATAACTTAAAGTATAAATCATAGAAGAAGAGATTCTGATCAGGAAGGGGCATGAATTCAGGAACAGGATTTTGTCAGTTATGCTGGGCATGATAGTTTGGCTGGGACAGGAGGATCATGAGATCTAGGTTAGCCTGGGCAACATAAAGAGGCCCTGTATCTAAATAAAATGTTATGTAAAGGCTGGGGGCACAAATCCATTGTATAGCACTTGCTTAGCACCCCCTCCCCAAAGTTATAGTCAGTTGAGATATAAATGATAGACTGGGTCACGTGACTCACGCCTGTTATCTTAGTGCTTGGTCAGTAGAGATGGTATCAGGAATTTAAGTCATCCATGGCTACTTTTTGAGCTCTATGAGCCATCTTATCTTAAAAAAACCCCACATGTCCCAAAATCGGATGGGGCATGCCTATGATCCCAACATTCAAGAGGAAGCAAGAGAAACAGGAGTTCAAGGTCATCCTCAGCTACATAGCAAGTCTGAGGCCACCTTGGGCTGTAAAAGGCCATGTCTCCAGAAACAATCTTTTCTTTATAATGAAACATCGTTTAGATTTCTGATTTTGTTATTTTAATTTCAGGAATATTGAGATAAATATCTGTATGGTTATGTAATTTTGGGAGATCAATACAAGTAAGGCTCTTGTTAGTTTTGCCAGATTGCATTCTTGTAAAGAAGCCATGCCATTTATATTTCCCTACTCATTCATTAACTTATTCACTTAGCAAAGATTTATTGATTGTCCATTACTCGCCAGACTGTGTTGAAGGTGCTGGGAAAACAAGACTGAGCAAAACAAAGCCATTCTGTTTTTGGAATTTCTATTCTTGGTAGTTGGAAGATGAGGAAGAGGGTTAGTGAATGTGTGTTCTGTGTTAGATGGTGACCAGTGGATGGGCAGTGGTGGCAGTGGCACACGCCTTCAATCTCAGCACTAGGGAGGCAGAGACAGGCGGATCTCTATCCAGGCCAGCCTGGTGTGCAAAGTGAGTTCCAGGACAGCCATGGCTACACAGAAAAACCATGCCTTGATGGTGACCAGTGTGATGCTGGGTGGTGGTGTTCTTTAGGGTACTGTCTAACAGGCTCTCAGAGCCTAACGAGCAGAAGTGTAGAGCAGTGACCCAGGAGAGTATCTGAAGGAGGTGTGTTCAAAGGCAGTGCAAACACTTGGAATACGCTTCAAATAATAAAGAACAGTAAAGGGGTGGTCTTAGCTGGAGATTTGTGGCCACGTGAAGAATGAGAGGTCTTGAGCAGGGAGTGGTGGCATACACTTGTGACCCCACCCACCACTCCAGAGGCAGAGGCAGAGGCAGGTCAGTGAGTTCCAGGCTAGACTGTGCTGTTGCTGGGAAAACCCTGTCTTCAGAAGGAGAGTGTGTTATACCCACATGGTTATAGTGGCTTTAGGCTTTGGTACCATTACAAGGACTTCTAAAAACTTGCATATAGAGCAAAGTTGAAACATTTTTATAGTGAAAACATGCACACCCGACACCTGGATTGCCCCACTAAAATTTTACTCTGCTGAGGCTCCAGAGATTGGCCCAGTGGCTCAGAGAGCTTACGGTTTCCGAGGTTTGCTCCTCAGCACCCCTTATAACTCACAACTGCTTATAACTCCAGTTCCAGGGGCTCAGAATCCTGCTTCTGGCCTCACCTGACACATGACATTATTCAAGGAATTCCCTGTCCCAAATTAACTTAGGTTCGCTCCATCTACTCATCTTTAGTGTTCTCATGGACACCCCAACGTAGATTACGTTTGCCTGTTGTAGTTTCCTGTCCCCTTCTGAATTATTTCCTGTGTGGCATTTGTTTTTCTGCACAGTGTTTCTGAGAAACAACCATGCTGTCCATCTGTCCATTTCTTGTAATTACATCAGAGTTTCTCACTCTGCTTACTAAAAGAAGAGAAATGAGGTGTTGGGGATTGAACCTCGAACCACCTGCATGCCAAGCAGGTGCCCCACCACTGAGCTGCACTCCTAGTTCCTTTCCATCCTGGGCTTCACCTTTTGGTTGTTAGGAATGTATGATGAGCCCTGAATAAGTCTTTTGTAAACCCACAGGTACATCCACCTCTTAGATAGCCCCTGTGTGTGGGTTTGCTGAGTCGTGCGCTTGGAATGTGGTCTATTTAACAAACTTGTAAAGTCTTTTCCAGGGTGACTGTACCATTTTATATTGCTCATCACTGTGTATGAATTGTTCTGCATTCTTGCCAATGTTTGATGTCATCGGTCTGCACAATTTTAGTATTCCGATGGATGATCACTTGAGAATTTATTTAGCTTTAGTCTTTCCCTGGTGACTGAGCACTGTCTTTCATTGTGTATCTTTTAGTAATGTTCTGCACAGAGTTTTTCTCCGTCAAGAAATGTGTTTTTCACCGGGCAGTGGTGGCTCAGGCCTTTAATTCTAGCACTCGGGAGGCAGAGGCAGGCAGATCTCTATGAGTTGAGCTTGAGGCTAGGTCTGCAGAGTGAGTTCCAGGACAGCCAGGTCTACACAGAAAAACCCTGTCTCAACACCCCACGCGCGCCCCCCCCCCCATGTGTTTTTCCTCTACCATTGAGCTGCATTCCCAGGGTTATCTACTCAAACTGAGTCTTACGGGACATTTCAGAATTTTGAAGATGTAGATAATTCTAAAAGTGAAAGCTGTGTGCAGAGCAGATTTCCGTGACAGGATAGTGAGTTTGATTTAAGTGTGTGGACCATGGTCCCGGACCTGTTTGGTCACTCACAACGAAGTTAAATGCAGACAGCAGGACCGGTGCTGTTTGGAGGCCTGAGTCTGTGTGCCGCTGCGCTCAGCATCTAGTGTTTGTGGTTTATAGCGGTGTCTGTGGTAGGTAGGAGAGAAAGCATTCCCATATTTGTGCTGTCATAAAAAGGGTGTGAAAAGCATTGCCAAGAGTTCCAGTTGCCAAAAAAAACCAAAAAAACAAAACAAAAAAAAACAAAGCCGGGCAGTGGTGGCGCACGCCTTTAATCCCAGCACTCGGGAGGCAGAGGCAGGCGGATCTTTGTGTGTTCGAGGCCAGCCTGGTCTACAGAGCGAGATCCAGGACAGGCACAAAACACAGAGAAACCCTGTCTCAAAAAAAAAAAAAAAAAAAAAAAGAGTTCCAGTTGCATGGGGCATACTCAGGACAGTGATTGTTATAGGCATTTTGTAATATTTATAGTGATATTTATCATTACTGTTTGTGTACTTGATCCTTTTAAGATTTTCTTTTTCTTATTGGAAACTTTTTTTTAGATAGGATCTCATGTAGCTCAGACTGGTTTTGTTTCTGCAGATGACCTTGGACTTCTGCCTCTACTTCTTGTGCTGAGATTGTAGATCTGCACTACTGTGCAGTGTTGGGAATGCCATTCAGGGCTTTGTGCATGCTAGGCCAGCATTCTACCTACTGCACTATATGACCCAGTCTCCATTTGTGTTCTTGGGACCTGGTGGATGCTGTCCATGTTGTATATAACTGAGAACATTCCTAGACACTGTCTTTCTTATTTTATATAACATAAAGAACTCCCTGATGATTATTGAAACATATTTGCAGTTAAATGTTAATTATGGGCATGAGAGTAGGATGTTGAATTTTCAGGTGGAAATGTGAATTTTGGGAGTATGGACTTTAGTCTTTAGTAACAGGTTCTCATGGCTCTTGTGATGGTTAGAATTAGAATGGCCTCCATAGGCTCATATATTTGAATACTTGGTCCCCAGTTGGTGGAACTGTTTGGGAAGGATTAGGAGGTATGGCCTTGGAGGAGGTATGTCACTGAGGGTGGGCTTTGAGGTTCAAAAGTCCACACCATTCCCAGTTAGTTCTCTCTTTCTTGTGTTTATGGGTTACATGTAAGTTCTCAGCTATTGCTCCAGCATCATATCTGCCTGTTGCCATGCTCCCTGCCATGATTTTCAAGGGCTCACTGTCTGAACTATAAGCCCCTAATTTTTAATGTTTTCTTTTGTAAGTTGCCTTGTTCATGGTGTTTTGCCATAACAATAGAAAAGTAACTAAGACATTGTTATTAGTAGAGTCTGGTCTTGTAGAGTCAAGGATAAAAAATAAGGAAAAATTTAATTGTTAAGAGCTGAGTCCCATGTCTCAGAGATATATTACCAGCATTTAGGAGGCCGAAGATGGAGGGTTGCTCCAAGTTTTAAGGCCAGTGTAGGTTACAGATGAGACTTGTGTCTCAATAACCAAGAACAAACTAACCCCCACTCCCCACACAACCCAATGTTTTCTTAGCCCATCAACATGGGCTTGAATGCTTCATTTCCAAGCATTAGACATAGAGGTTTGTTGTAAGAGGATTATGAAAAATCTGAGTGGTAAGAAGTCAGTTATCTTTAGTGTCTTGGCTTGGATTGGTACTATGTAATATGAGATGATAGCATGATAGTAATGATAATAAATGTGTGTATGTGTGTGCATGTGAATGTTGTATGTGTTGTGTGTACATGTGTGTATATGTATCTGTATGTGTGCATGTGTGTTGTGTGTACATGTGTTTGTATGTATGAGCGTGCAGGTACTCATACCCATGTCTGCATTCAGAGGTCAGAGCAGGACTTTGGGTGCCTGCCAAGACATCTCACTAACTGAAGCTTGCCCTTGGGGTAGGCTGGCCGGCCAGTGAGTCCTCAGGTCCTCCTGTCTCTGCCCTACTATGCAGTCACACACAGCATGCCAGGCTTTTTCTGTGAATGCCGGGGACTGGAACTCAGGTTCTCATGCTTGCAGAGCAAGTGCTCCTGTCCACTAGGCCACCTCTCTAGCCCCTGGAATGGCATCACTTCTGAAGAAATAAACTTTGAGTCCATTTACACTCACATGTTAAAAATTAAGGGAAAATTCTATATGGTATGTTTTAAAATGATTATAAAGGGTTCTTCTTTAAAAGTTTACTTACATAAACTGGGTGTGAGTTTGTACCCGTAATTCCAGCTGCCCAGGAATATGGGGCTGGAGGATCCAGAGTTTTTTTGTTTTTGTTTTCCCCTCCCCACCTGTGTCTAAGACACAAGTAGGGTTGGTGTGTGGTGTACACCTTTAATCCAGCATAGGGGTGGTGTGGCAGAGGAATGAGTTGGTGTGTGGTATACACCTTTAATCCAGCAGAGGGGTGGTGTGGCAGAGGACATGAGTTGGTGTGTGGTATACACCTTTAATCCAGCAGAGGGGTGGTGTGGCAGAGGACATGAGTTTGAGGCCGGCCTCCAATGGCTGGTAAGAGCCTGTCTCAATACAAGTAAGCAAACAGAAAGAAAAACAAAAGAAACAAAAAGAAACAAAAGAAAATAAAACTTCCTGGGCTTGCTAGTCTAGGTCGGTTATCACAGCGGCTCTGGCCGTTCAATAGTCAGCCCCGGCAATTTTAACAAGGCATGTCTCAAAACAAAAACTGCTCAAGTATCTGGGGACATTGTGTAGCAGGAATCTTAAAAAGTTCTTACTAATAAAAACAAACCTGAAGCCAGGTAGTGGGGTGAATGCTGGAAGATTTTAGAGAAGCAGAACAAGCCACAGCCACATCACCTCACCAGTTCCTCAGGTGATCCTGTTTCCTCAGACTGGATGCCTCTCAGCTGAACTGTGCTGCTCAAAAGCCTAAAAGCTTAACCAGCCAAAATGCTTCTAGTTTCTGGTCTTCACACTTTAAGTACCTTTCTGCTTTCTGCCCTTACTCCCTGGGATTAAAGGCTCACTTCCTGGGATTAAAGGTGTGAGTCACCATGCCTGGCTGTTTCCAATGTGGCCTTGAACTCACAGAGATCCAGACGGATTTCTGCCTCTGGAGTGCTAGGATTAAAGGCATGTGTGCCACCATTTTCTAGCCTCTGTATCTAGTGGCTGTTCTGTCTCTGACCCCAGATAAGTTTATTAGGGTGCACAATATTTTGGGGAACACAATACCACCACAACATTGCTTTGTAGTAGGATACTAGCTTTGTACTCTCATGACTTACCATGGTCTCAATTTCCTGTACCACAAAAAACCAAAATCCCCCCAAAATACCTTTGTAAAACTCGGAAATTTTTTTCTGCACATTTTTCTGTTTAATGACTACTAAGGTTTCTTAACATATTTACAAATATCTATTTTGATAGAATTGTGAAGTAATATTCTGTATAGTACTTGGAAGATGCTGGTCACAAGGAAGTTATTTGCCATGTGCTCGGGAGCTTTGCATGTGCTTCTGATGTTGGACACTAGGTGTCACTGGTACACCGATCTACGAAGAACAGAAACTGCCCTAAAGCTGTTAGTAGCTTTACATACCAAAATCCTGAAAGCAAACACGTGAGGGCATATTTGAGGTAAAAACCAATTAGTCCATTATTTATTAGAAGCTATATGCCAACAGACATCGCCACGTTGAGATTGTTAGCCAGGAAACATTTTTATAGGTTTCATTTGGGAATAATATTAAGTTGGTGATTTGAGTGCACTGGTAAGCAGAGAAGGTTTGGAGCCCATTCAGGACGCCGATGCCTTTGTTGAGAGCAGGACTTATTTTGTTTGTTCTGTTCTTTTCTTGCTGGAAAGAGAAGTGATGGGTCTTCACTGGGTGTCACACTGAATAAAAAGCAGAAATGAAGGGGCATGTTGAAATAATTTGTTGAATCTACCCATCTTACTGAACTGAAATACTTTTCCTATATTGTCTTTTCTTTCTTATTTTATTTTTTTTTTGGTGGCCAGAGTTTTTCTCTAATCCAGACTGACCGATGTCCTGCCCATGCCTCCTGAGAGCTGGGGTTACAGGCGTGTGTCAGTGTTTCTTAAGGCAGTCTTTTAGAGAAGTCCGTCTGAAATGTAACTTTCCTGTGTGTTCTAGTAGCGTTATGCAGAGTTGGCTGATATAGGCTGGTAGACATTCCATAAGTGAAATTTATCCTGAATTGGAATCTTTATTGAATGAGGTTTTTTTTCTCTCCAAGAATATGTGTGTATAATTGATTTTTACTTGTTTATTTGTATGTGGATGTGTGGTGCATGTTCTTGAGAGTGTGTGTGTGTGTGTGTGTGTGTGTGTGTGTGTGTGTGTTTCCCTTCGAGTGCATGTAGAGGCGTGAGGAGAACATGAGATATCTTTCTCAGTTGCTTCTCCACCTTATTACCTGGAGGCAGGGTCTCCCTTTGAACCAGAAACTTGATGTTTCAGATCCACTGTCTAGCCAGTGAGGTCTCCAAATCTGCATTTCTCTGCCTTTCTGTGTTGGGAGTTACATGCATACACAGTCATGTCTGGCTCTATTATTTACTTTTTGAGAAAGTGGATTTGAGGAAGTGTGGAGTTGCTGTGTGCTCTATGTATCCACACGACTGCCCTCTACCAACATTCTACACCAGAGTGTGCAGTTGTGGTTGTAGAACCTGGGTTACACTATACTGCCACCCATAGCCAGGGTTCTGCCACCCATAGCCAGGGTTCTGCCACCCATAGCCAGGGTTCTGCCACCCACGGCCAGGGTTCACTTCCCATGCAGTACTTTGTGCACTGATAAATGTGTCACCTCTGTAGCATCAAACAGCATGGTGTCACTGCTCTGGAGACCTGAGCATTGCCCACTTATGCTCCCACACCTTTTGTAGAGGCCATCACAGCATCTTGTGTTGGTAGTGTACGTCTGCCTTTGGCTAATGCCATGTGCTTGAAGGACCCATTTCAGATTGGTTTCTCTTATATTGTAATATGCATGTAAGCTTCCTCCATGGCTTTTTAAAAAGATTTTGCTATTTAGAGTGTCAGTTTATGACAGATATCAATGTAAATATAGTCTATATAGTATACATACTACGAGATACACAAATATTAAGTTTATAGTTTTTTCTTTTTCTTTTTCTTTTTTTTGTTTGAGACAGGGTTTCTCTGTATATCCCTGGCTATCCTGGAACTCACAACTCACTCTGTAGACCAGGCTGGTCATGAACTCACTGAGATCCACCTGCCTCTGCCTTCCCAGTGCTGGGATTAAAGGTGTGCACTACTACCGCCTGGCTCAAGTTTATAGTTTGATGATTTTTTCCTTGTGTATGTGTGATTGTGCATGTATGCACACAGGCAAGTGAAGCTTAACTGGAAGAAATTTTAGGACCTTTTTCTCATGAAGTTCCGTATGAGTGTTCCACCTTCCTGACGGGCAAGACAATCACTGTCCTGAGCACAGATTAGCTTTGCAGTTTTTAAACATCATTTAAATTGATGCAGTATGGAATCTCCCTTATCTGTTGTCTTCTGCTCAATGTATATTTTAGATTCAGCCCAGTCAAGACGTAGTAAAAGAATGAATTAAAGGCGGCAATCGCGTTTGTGTGCCTGAGTGGTTGTGACGTGTTTCTGACAGCTGCTAGCCGACACTCTCTGTAATGGTGCTGCATTGACTCCCGAGCACCTTCCAGTCTGCCTCCGGGCGCGTGCGAGTGTCGGCTTGTCTGAGTGGTTTTGCATTAACATCTACCCCGAGGAAGATCTTTTGACTACAGAAGTGTTAGCTGCAAATGGAAGATACCATTAGAGCAGCTTCAAAGGACCGAGTGATACTGAGATTGGTGGGTGCTGAAGTCATCGCTGGGGTTTTGAAGTGCAGTGTCTGAATCAGCTGCGCATAGCCAAGGGGTGCATCATGCCGCTCTCCTTTCATCTTCTTTTGGAAAATCAGGCTGGAGGGGAAAGGCTAAAGCTGCCTCAGTGCTTTTTCGGTGTGTGTGAAAATTTGGAAATATGAAAATATGAGTACAAGTTTCTTTCATTATTTATGTTCTGTGGCTTTCATACTGTTCCTGAGACTCACTTCCTTCTTGCTTCAAGTTTTGTGTTTTTTATTTAGTGTCAAGACCAAAATACAGACTGACTTGCTGTCTCCTTCATGTGGTCAGCAAATATCTGTTCTTTAAGTTGTAAGTTCTCACAAATACACATTTTAGGTGGTTTTTGTGGTTTGTGTTTTCTTCCTTGCTGGCATACAGAGCCTGTTATGGAGACACTGACACTTTACCCTCAGCTGAATCATTTGCGGTTGGATGGCAAAAATACGACAGAAAACTTCTTCCCCTCTTGCCCCTAATTGTAGGAGCTCGAAGAAGCTCATGACTGCTAGGAATGCATTCCTCCAGCTGTTCTGTCTGAGGTCCGAAACTGTCCAGGCAGAGCCGGAACATGAAACACTGGCCGTGCCGGTTAAAGCCAAAAGCTCCCCCAGTTACAGATGCTGGCATCTTAAATTATGCAACTATGGTGAGCCTCCTGCCTCAGCCTCCCTAACTGAGTAGTATAGTTATGTATGTGCCACTATGCCTGGCTGAGAACTCTGGGAGATGCCCATGTCTTTTGAGGTGGGGCACTTTTGGGCAACCTTTCTCCTTTTTTCCTTAATCTTTAAAGTGAAAATATAATCCCATGATCCATGGGAGGATTAGTTCCAATATATCACAGTCCTCCCCAGTATATATAAAACTTGTAGATACTTCTGTCTCTCTTATAAAACTGTGTAGTATTTGCATATAGCCCAATCACATTAGTCTGAGTACTTTTAAATTATTTTAGATTATGATATCAAGTACAATATCAGCCCTATATTAATAGTTGTTAGGCGCAGTGTTATAGTAACAGCAAAGAAGTAAAAAGCCTCTGATCAGTACAGATGTATGTGCCCACACCTGCTTTGAGATGGTGTTGGAATGCAGGTGACCCTGTGGACACAAAGGACTGACTGTATAGTATCAAGGTGGCTTCAGAGTATTCCAGGCAGAAACTGTGAGCTCCTACTATTTCTTTGTGTTGCTCTGGTCACTTAATAGCTAATTAAAATATCCCTTCTTATGTTACCTTGAATGCCTTGTCCTCCTGCCTCAAACTCCCTACAGTGGGCATTATAGGTACGTGCCAGCTCATGGCTGGACATTTTGGCTTTTTTACTGAGTTAGTAATTTCAGCTGATGCCTGCCATTGTCTTACCCCATAGTGATATGCATCCATTTCTCCCTGAAGAAAAGGATTTCTGTTACTTTTCAAGGTAAACTATAATGGTACAGTTTTCCTTTTAAGTAGTTTTATTCAGTTCAATTAGTATACGATTAATTGTTACCAATTTATAAATTGATAATAATGATGCAATTGTATATTTATATGGAGTATCTAAGTCTTTGTTGCTTTAGGAATTGAGTTAAAATATTTTTGGGTTTACTCATTTTCTGTTTATGAATGTTTCACATGCATGTTTGTGTGTGTACCATGTATATGCGTGGTGCCCACATGGTTGAGGAGATGGCATCCAACCCTTTGGAACCAGAGTTGAGAGTCACCATGTGGGTGCTGGCTGGGAACTGAAACTGTTCTCTGGAAGATCAAGTGCCCTTAATTCTGCAGCCCCAGAACTGAAGTTCTTAAAAATAAAGTTTTCCTTTGCAGTCCTTCCGTTTCTCTCTGCTTTTGCTTTTCATTTCTCCTTTTCCCCTTTGCTATTAGAGAAAAACATTAATTTTGGGAATTATAATGACTTTCTGTATATTCTGTATACATTTAAATTATAGGGTTTTTTCCGAGTAGTTTTAGCTGTACACAGGAATTAAGCTGAAGGTAGATTTTCCTCATTCCTCTTTCCTGTTAGTATCACCTCCAGGGATTGTGCTGTGACTGTTAGAGTAGATGAGCCAGTGTTTATTTCATTTACTTATTTTGTTTTAAAAATTTATACATTTTCATTTTATGTGTATGTGGCTGTTTTGCCTGCATGTATGTCTGTGCACTGCTTGAGTGCCTGGTGCCAATAGAGGCTAGAAAAGGGGATTGGATCCCCTTGAACTGTTGTTAACAAAATGCTATGAGCCACCATGTGGGTGCTAGGAATTGAACCTGGGTCCTCTTAAGCCCTGAGCCATCTCTCCAGCAGCAGTCTTTTGTTGTTCTTTGAGACAGGGTCTAATTGTGAAGCCCTGATCAGCTGGAACTCTCTCTGTAGCCCAGGCTGGACTGGAACTGACAGATCCTCCTGCCTCTGCCTCCCTAGTGCTGGGATTAGAGGCGTGCGCCGCTGCTGCTGCTGCCGCCGCCGCCGCCGCCGCCGCCGCCGCCGCCGCCGCCGCCGCCGCCGCCGCCGCCGCCGCCGCCGCCGCCGCCACCGCCGCCACCGCCACCACCACCACCACCACCACCTGGCCTCGTAGTCTTTTTTTTTTTAAACCATAGCTGTAAAGCATAGGTAATAACATTCTTGTAGATCCATGAATCAAGTTGTTCCATAATGTGTTCTTGTATATATTTGAACACAGCTGTAGATAGTAAATATTCCTAACAGGATTTAAGAACATTGGGTAAGGAACCTGTGGAACACTAAACTAGATGTGCAGTCCTTTGTCATTTTTCCCTCAACAAACATATCCCTGGTTTAACTCTCCTTTAGTATTAATTATGTACTACACGCTTTTAAACATACAGTCTTATAATAGTCACATTGCTATGTTATTTTTCTTATTTCAAAGCTATTCTGAGGTAGCAGATTTAAATATCATGTAAACATAACATAGTCCAATTCATTTCTACAAAAGTCAGTTGTTAGGGTGCCGATCTTTAGGTATGTATTGTAGATACTCTACGTTGTTAGTTCCCACAGGGTGCGATTTGGGCAGTAAGAATACAAACTTAAAGGAACACAGATGTTAGCTGTTTTGCTGTCCAAGCCTTCCCCAGGTGGAGTTAGAGCTGTTCACTGAACTAGATGACTTCGAGATGAATAGAGGTTTTGATTTAAAGGCAAAATGTGCTTGAGAGAAACCTGAGAAATTCTTCTTGTTTTCCAAGTCTCATGGCTCACTTAAAAATTCAGATTTTTGGATGCCAAGGAAATAGCTCAGTGCTTTCCATGCAAGCCTGAGTCCCCAGTTTAAATCCCAGGCTCCCAGGTAACAAACTGGGTGTACACTTGTAGTTCCTGTGCTGGGGAGGCAGAGACAGGCGATCCTGTAGCTTATGGCCAGCCTAGCACCCCGCCCCTCCCCCGCCACATACCAGGGCTGGGGAGCTAGGTCAGTTTAGGATTTACCCTTGTTTTGAGACAGAAGCTACATCCAGTTCACCTTGAGCTCACTATGTCTCTGTGTCTGGTTTGGAGGTCCTCCTACCTCAGCTTCCAGAGTAGTGGGATTATAGCCATATGCCCCATACCAGGAAGCCCTTGGAGTTTTGAGGCTTGATCTGGTTCTGTAGCCCAGGATGTTCCTGAACTCCATAGCCTCCTCCATCTGCCCTTCAAGTGCTAGGTTCTAGGTTGTGACATGCCTGCCTCTCTTTCTTAAACTGGCTCGAGCCTTAACAATTTTTATTGATCTTTTCTCAGAGCTAGCTTTTGGTCTCATTGATCCCCCCTCCCCTTGATTTCCTTTTTTCAATTTTATTGGTTTCACCTCTAATTGATGTTTATTTATGCCTGCTTGCTTTGATTTGGTTCTATTTTTTATTTCATAGGTAGCTTTAGATTTCTCAATTAGAGCTTATTTTTTTCAACTCTATGCATTTAGGGGTGTGGATTTCACTGTGACTGCATACCACAGCTGCAATTAGGTTTTTATTTTCATTTAGTTATAAATGTTTTAAAGTTCAGCGTGGTGGTATATGCTTGTTATCCCGGCACTTGCGGAGGGTCAAGAGTTCAAGGACAGCAAGGGCTACATGAGACCCTGGCTCAAATAAAAACAGAGAAAACAAACCATAAACAAAATATTTTTAAAAAATTTTGAAACTTTCTTCTTTGAACTGTGTGTTGTTTACAACTTGGTTGCTTAATCTCACTAGTGTTTTGTCATTTTCCAGATGTCTGCTGGTACTAATTCTGCTCTAGTTCCACTGTGGTGAGAGGGCAGGCTGTGGTTTCTATTCCTTTAAGTGTGTTAAGGTGTGTTTATCATCTACAAAATGGATCCCTCGAGTTTACAGGGTATCAAGCACAGTGTGACTGTAAAGTAATCACTGTGTATCAGGGTGGAGAAATTGGTTGTTACTGTATTTGGAATTCAGTTATGGACTTACCTTCTGCGGAGGTGCTGAGATGAATCCGAGAGTCCCATTTGTATTCTGCACTGTCGCATCTGCCTCTGCACCGTGAGGCTTCCTTCAGGATAACGGTTGGCAATCATCGGGCTTCACACCTGCTCACCGTAGTGAATGCTGTTAATTTATGCATTTGGTTTGGGGCCGACTGGCATATACAGAAATTGACTTAGGCTTTTTATTCATGTAATATATAAGCCCGTTAAGTTGGTTCTCTATCAGAATGGCTGACATTAATGGCTGTCTAGAGTGTGAACCCTCATACATTCTAGTGGAAGTATGAGTTGATATAAGGGCTTTGGAAGACAATTTTGTTAATGTATGAAAGCTGAATCTTTACCTACCTTGAATTAACTTAAATATTTTGTGCGTGTGCATGTGTGTGTGTGTGTGTGTGTGTGTGTGTGTGTTCTGCTTGCATGTATGTTTGTGCACTACTTGTACAACTGGTGCCCACAGAGGGCATTGGATCCCCTGGAACTGAGGATACATACAGTTGGGAGCCACCTTATAGGTGCTGGTAATCAAACCTGGGTCCTCTGGAAGAGCAGCCAGTGGTCTTAATACCCCAGTGGTCTCTACACCCTTAATTATCTTGAAAATAGAAGCAACTATACTAATAGGTCTCTGCAAAGAGTTTCATACATATATTCACTGAAGCTATCTGCAGTAATAGTCATAGTTGTATAATCTGTGATGCTAGATACAACTGTAAAGTGGACAGGTGACCTAGATCCTATTTAACTTTAAGGAAAGAACAATGTGAAGAACAGCTGGAGGCAGTTAGGGATGCTAGTGTGCACTCTAATAAATGCAAATCACATTAACATCCTCTTTGCACTAACAAGTGTTTGGGGTGGAAGGTAGCTCTGCTGTCCTGCGCCTGATCAGCAGGGGTAGTGGATTGCTTTCCTACCTAGGTTCACCCTCCAGAGGCCTCCCTTCCCTTCAAAGGTTAAGAGCATCCTCTAAAGAAGTAAGGAGGGTTTGCTTTTGTACTTGTGTCTCCTGTGTGCCCAGGGTGCTTCAGCTTGTGTGCAAGTGATTCTTTGCTCCAGCTTCCCAGCTCCTGGGACTACAGGTGTGGACACTGTCTCCGCCTTGGAATTATCTTTCTACAGAGTAGATTCAGTTGTCCCTTTACCAAACTTCATTTGCTTGTCTGTTCAGCAAGCAGGTGCAGGGCTGGAGATGTGACTGGTGGTAGAGTCCTTCCTGCTGTATACAAGGCCCTGGGTTAAATTTATGCTAAAAATCAAACTAAAAAAAAATCATTACTGTCAGTTTTTGATAATTTAGAGTATTGTAAAATAGCCCAAAGAAAGTAGGAGTGTAGATTTCTGTGAAATTAGATGACAGTATGGTGGCCTCTAGAGAATATCAGGAAGAATTAGTGAATTCTTTTCTTGACTTTATATTTGTCTACTATATGAGTTTTTTTGGTGGAATTAGGTATTGAACCTAGGGCCTCATTCATATTAGATAGCATTCCTACACTGAGCTACATCCTAGCACTGTTAAGTTGCGTCAGCTGGTCTTGAATGCCCTCTGTACAGCCCAGCAGGCAGAGCTTGGACCTGTGATCAAGAAACATAAGACCCAGGGCCTAATCTCTTGATTTTGTTTTGTTTGAGACAGGCTGGCCCAGGCTGGCCTTGAAATTGTAATTTGAAAGGTTTGGGCCTTGGAGTGTTGGGTTGTAGCTGTGTGTCATCATATCCTGCTTTCTCTCATCTACAACAGTGGCCAGGAAGATGGAGTTCTGCTGGGTCCAAACTAGAAATGTGGTAGAGGCCTGTTAGTAATAGGAGATGTAAAATCATAGTGTTTTCATCCAATGGGAGTCTTTGTAGCAGTAGAGAAAGAAAACCCTTACAGTCACATGCATCAACATGAATTGATTCAGAGCCAGTAATGTGGAAGAGATTCTACAAGAGTATACTGTGTGGTCCCATTTGTAGTGTGTTCAGCAGTTAAACCTGTACACAGTCTTGCAAGTTAAGATTATGTTATGACTATGTGGCAAGCCTTCTACATTTTCATAATTATTTGTTAGTTATTTATTTACTAATTTTTGTGGAGACAGCGTGTCACCTTGTAGCCCTAGCCAGGATGGAACTCCTCCAGGCTGGCCTCCACGCTGTGCTTCACATCCTCCTGCTTCTGCCTTCCTAGCTCTTGCTTCAAGCCTAGTCTCATTTTTTTGAGGTGGATGTCAGTAACATAGATGCTTTATGGAACAGTCATTATTAATCTCTCCAGGATCAGTACTGATGATCTGTATTTTAAATAAAGTGCTCTCTGTCAGTAAAGTTTGTCAAAAGAAGGGCATTTGGAAGCTGTAGTTGTGTTTCTGCAGGGCAGGGTGGTGCCAGTGTGCAGGAACTTGACTGCAGTGTGGAGTCCCACCCTCACGGTCCTCAGTGTTGGATTGAGTTTTCCGCTGGGTTTCAGAGCAGCCTGGCTTCTCAGGGCTGGCTAGCTTTCATTTGATTTTAGAATTCTCTGGAAGTTTTCTCCAAGCTCCTCCAGATCTTTCTGTCTCTGTATGTATTGTTGTCTCGTGAGTTGTAATTTCTTTTTCCTTAGATTGAGTTGGGAGATTCTAAACTTGTGTTCCCCCAACCCCTTCCAGTTTGGTATGTAATTTGCATATTTTCACCATGCGAAAGCTATTTTCTATGGTTGGAAAGATTTTTTTTCCTACAGTGTGAACAAATCATTCTTTGTTCTCCTTATTGTGCCTTCAAACTGGTACGTCCGGTTTATGCCCCAAACAACAAAAGTCTGTCATCAGAAATTAAAATGCCAGCAAGAACAAAGGCAGAGACCAGGAGGAGCTGGGGAGAGGTCTCCTCCAGTGCCGTCCTCCTGTTACAGTGGTCTGGAAGCTGGAGTTCTGCGTCTGTCCGCTCTCCCGGCTTCTGCCGTTCTTGGCTTCTCAGTGTAAAAGTGAGCTTGCAGCTCCTGTTCAGGCTTCAGGTCCTTATCTTGAGATTCCTTGTCGTTTTCAGAGATATTTTTTCTGGAAACACAAAAGTAGTTTTGACTGCTTTTCACACTACTTTGGTATTTATTTGAAAGTAAAGTTACCCATGAACACACTGGATGAAAGTCTTAGAGGCAGCTGGGAAGCATCCCTGTATGTCTGCGTCCTTTCTGACGTGTGGAAGGCTCTGGATCTGGATGTGCCTTGCTAACACCCTCTGCTCAGCGTTATTCTTATTTAGGATTTTCATGTATCATTTGGAGGATTCTCTCCCGGGAGGCTAATCTTGGTGACTTACATTCTGCAGTTAGACTCAGATTTCAGCAGGATGTAATCTGGTGTATTCACAGTTCTCTGTGTGTATATGAGACCCCGAACTTCCTCCTCCCCTTTCCGTGCTCTCCTAAGGACTGGAGACCCCACTCAGGCCGTGAGGGGGACAGTGAATGTGGCAGTGCCCTGCCGATCTTCCCTCGTGGTTTCTGTTCTCACCTGTTGCTGTCCAGGTGACAATGTGTTCAGGTTGGAACAGAGAGTTTGGTTCATTTTGAAAGCTGTTTTGCTGTAAAGCTTCATGTGTTTGGATTTTGAAATGTTTTTCTATGTTTTCCGCTCTAGTGTATTAATTTAGTGATGACAAACTTATTGTAATTATAGCAAGACAGATTTAAAACAGTATTTAGTATACTCGAGTACAGAGACTCAGGGAAATGAGGTTATACTTTTTAACATTCGAATTTTGTTTGGTAGAACCAAAAACTAAAGGCCAGTTCTGGCACATGGAAACAATGGTACAACAGGAGATTTTGTGTTCACACTGTAATTTGTTATGGGTGTAAATTTCACAAGTGGAATTTTTTCATTACTTCGTATTATACAACTTTAAGTTTTACATTACTTTTAATTAAATTTTTTTCTTAGTTGTATGACAGAGTAGACTCACTTATCTCTTGTCTAGCAGACACTGTATTTTCAAAATGTAATGACTTGGTCAACAATTTCCTGCTGTGTCTTTTTCTGTTCCAGTTTTCAAGCGGTGGGGAATTGGAACTTGTCAATAACACATTTTTAATATAAGTAGACAGTATCAGTACTCAACCTGTTAGCATATGTATGTTCAAAAACAAAAGATGTGGTACATTTTAGATTTTAGAAAATGGGTGATTGCCGCATTAGATGGAAAGTTTCACAAAATAATCATCCAACTTTTTTTCTATAAAGTTTGAATTCTGTCCCATTACCGTCAAATGGAGACTTGGGAGCTTCAGCGTGTTTTGCTCAGAGGTTTCATTATTGAAATGAAAGCCAGGAAAGCTTGTGGTGCACAGGAGCCCAGGCCTTTGCTCTGCTGGCTCCTTTGAGCCTTTGGGTAGGTGGTGCTGTGGTGGCACCGTCCTTGCTGGGGCTCCTCATGAGGCTCCGCACACCAAGTGGGGAGGACTTGTTGCTGCAGCCAGCAGGTAGTCTTAGTTACCACAAACACAGTGGGTATTTACCAGAAGGAAAACCGTAGAGCTCACAGCTCTAAAAGGCACGTGGGAGAGAGGCTGAAGATGTGAGTTCTTTCTCCAAAAGACACCTCTGCATGCACATTGTTTACTTTGGAAGCTTTGCCAGCTTTTCATGGTGGATATATTCTTGGACATTAAACCACTTGTTGGGCAGAGCCTATTAAAACGACAATAGTATGTGACCTCTGTGAGTTTTTATCTTTGTTACAGCTATTAGAAATTCCTGAGATTTTAGGGCCAGTTTTGTAATGTGTACCATTTTCTCTGATATTATATATTTCATCAAACGCTAGCAGTTACTGCAGTGTGCGGAGGACCATGTTAGTATCACCTCTCACAGTCAGTCTAGAAAGCTGTTATTCTCTAATTCTATTTTAATTTGCTCAACACATGAGCCAGCAGTTGAAAGGCATTTTTTAAACTTGATACACACTAGCATAACCCCTTTTGCCTTTTGGAGAAACAGAATACTGTAGTCTTTATATCCAAGCACAGAATCTGACTTTATTCAAGGTAGTGGACATTGTTACAGTGTTTGATCTTTGTTTATAGTATAAGTGATGACTTCCAAAGTTGCTTGCTTACAACTTTGTTACTCACAGAGTATTTCAGTTAGAGGTGTCTCGGAGGTCTTTTTTTAGCAGCCTTGTTCTGTAATTGCAAAATAATGTAGTTGATAGATTTGAATGGTTCTAGAAAGATAACTAATAACAGCTTAGATATTGCAGAACAGTCTCATAGCTGCGCTAACATGGAGGATGAGCTCAGGAGCTGAACAGACTTCTCATGGGTTAATAGAGCAGACTCTCTTCAAGTTTATACCAATAATGAATTGTGATGTTTTCCCAAAAGTACTTACATAATTTAAGATAGGGATGTATTTGATGTGCATGACCTCCCTAAAATCCTAATGTATTGTGTGGGTATATATATGTATGTGTATTTCCAGAAAATCATGGTAAAATTTAGGTGTTGATTGCATCTAATAGCATTGTGCTACATATTTGAATATAGTGAGCTATTTTCTTCCTTCTCTTATGCAGATCAGCGGGGAAGCCCAGGAGCTCTTCTCTGTTCGACATGGCCCAGTCCGAGCAGCTAGAATCTTGCCTGCTCCACAGTTGGGTGAGTGTAGCCTTTAAGGAAAAGCAAATCACATAGTTTCTCTTTGTTGCTTTTGGACTACAGACAGCAAGAGTGATAACCCAGGTCTGTTTTGCTGCAAAGGTCCATTCTGCCTCTCTCCTCCTGCAAGACAAACCCTTAGTGCTCTCAGTTGCAATAGAAATAGGTAATCTTAACCATTTCAATATGGCTATTCACTTTCTGCTGTGGTTTTGATTTATCTCCATCTTCTTTGATCTCGATTTGGCCTCTGCCTTTGCTAGCTCTTTCTCCAAGCTGTCTTTTCTCTTGGCTTTCTGGGCATCCTTCTGGGCTGCCTTTGTTCTGCTGCTGGCCTGCTTTCTTCTGTGGGTATTCCCCAGGTCTCCCCTCGCATGCCTTCCCCTTCTCAGTTAGATTTGCTGGCTCAGAGCGCTTGGTTTTCAGTATTGTCTTGGCTGTAGGTGACTCTGCCGTCAGACTTCGGCTATGGCAGAAGGGGGTTGTGGGTTTGAACTTTGAAACTGTGCTTTCCTGGCCACTGTTTCTTTAAGTGTTTAGATTAGTGTTTATTCATCGTGGAGAACAATGACACTTATTGGTATCTCCATGTATACAGTGTTCTTTGACCCTTTTGCCCTCCATTGCCTTCTCATTCGTCCATTTCTTGCAAATACTTCTTAATATTACATTTAAGTATTGTATGTTCTGTATTTATGTACAAAGGTCCAAATGTATGTTCATATTAAATTTCCTAACTCCTTCATATTATGAAATCAGAAAAAGTATGTTTCCCTTGTTCCCCATGTCCACTAAAATACATTTTTATATGTGCAGCAAACAATCATATTAATCCCATGGGACACTTTCAGGGATTTAAATAGAAAAAGGATATAAAATACTTTAATTCTATTATCATTTGAAAGACGATTCTGAAATGAAAAATCTCATTAAGACTTCATGTAGCTGTTAATAAAATTGGTGAGAGGGATGCTTACTAAAACTTAGGGCTTGATTGTGCATAAGTAATTTTAGAGATTAATGTAATAATTACATTTTTTTTTTTCAAGACAGGGTTTCTCTGTGTAGCTTTGCGCCTTTCCTGGAACTCGCTTGGTAGCCCAGGATGGCCTCAAACTCACAGAGATCCGCCTGGCTCTGCCTCCCCAGTGCTGGGATTAAAGGCGTGCGCCACCACCGCCCGGCTATAATTACATTTCTTTAATGAAATGGAAAGGATAGCTGGGCAACAATACCCTGGGATCACATGATTTCCCCTTGCTGGTCAGCCTTCATCTGTATAGCTCCCTCCCTCTCTCCCCTCCTTCCCTCCCCCCATTCCTCCTGCCTCTCCACCCTGCCCTGGGGTTGTTCCCTTGCTTAACCTCAAGTTTCTTGGTTTTTTTTTTTTTTCCTGTTGCATTTATACTCTTGTGAACTGTTTTGACAAAGACAGTTCTAACAGACTGTCTTCCCTGTTTTGGAATAGTCAGGGTTGTCTACAAAGACTCTGTTCTTTCTTTCTTATGTAATTAACAGAAGCAGAGTTTTGCCTTTTTTTGTTTTATTTGTAAAGTTCTTTTGTTTATTCAGTTGTTAACTAACATTTCTCAAGTTTTACTTGTCTTAAAGTAGCTTTAAGTTGCTTTGTTAGTCAATAAATTATTTCTTCCACTAATAGACTCCTTTAGATTTAAAGTACAGTTTTACGGGATAAATGTTCTGACTGAAAAATTCTTTATATGTCATCTTAATGTATTTGGTTAAATTTTAATATTTGTTTTTATTAAATGTAATACATGGGACAGAGCTCATAAAATTTGTATTAGAAAATAGAGTCCTCCCCGGGGTTGTACCCATTATGCTTCACCTCTTCATTTTGGTGGCAGTCTTTCTGAGGTTCCTGAAAGCACACATGTGGGAGAGCTCAGCCCATCGTGTCAAGTGTCTTTATTCTCCCTGGACTCTTGGCTGGCCAACAACTGCTCGCTTATAGTCACATCATTTCGGAGTTTTGTAGGCATTAGATTTGAGTCAGTGGAAGAGTCTGAACCCAGTTTGACATCTTTTTCCTTTTAATCTGTTTCTCTGTTGGGAATGTTGGCTTGTTCTTTGTGTTCTTTTTGGTTTTTCAAGACAGGGTTTCTCTGTGTAGCTTTGGAGCCTGTCCTAGAACTCATTGTAGACCATGCTGGATTCGAACTCACTGAGATCTGCTTGCCTCTGCCTCCTGAGTGCTGGGATTAAAGGCCTGAGCCAACGCTTCCCAGTTTCTTTTTGGATTTTGTTATAAGTTCTAATTATGTAGCTCTGGCTGTTCTAGAACTTGCTGTGTAGACCAGATGGCCTCTAACTCAGAGATTTGGCTGCTTCTGCCTCCTAAGTGATGGGATTAAAGAAAGGCATGCTCAACCATGCCCAGCAAGGTTTAGTTTTTGAAAGCTGATCTTATTACTGTGTATGTGTCTGATGTGTAGGTGTGCATGCCCTAGCATGTGTGTGGAGGTTAGAGGACAGCTTTGTAGAGTCTGTCTTCGCCTCTGTCTTGGGGATTGTCCTCTTGTTGCCAATCTTCAACTGCAGGCACCTTACTAGCTGAGCTATTTTGCTTGCCTCTCCTTTGATCTTTTGTGAGCTGATTCCTGGACTGTGTGTGTTTATGCACCTGTCTTCCATTCTCACCCTGTCTATCCCACGAGTTGCTCCAACAGTGTTCCCTTTTTGATGGTATGAGTTTCTTTTTTCTTTCTTTTTTTTTTTTTTTGGTTTTGGTTTTACGAGACAGGGTTTCTCTGTGTAGCTTTGTGCCTTTCCTGGATCTCACTCTATAGACCAGGCTTGCCTTGAACTCACAGAGATCCACCTGCCTCTGCCTCCCAGTGCTGGGATTAAAGGCGTGGGCCACCACCGCCTGGCCTGGTATGAGTTTCTTTAGCTTCCTTAAATGATCCATTCTTTTGTTATTAGACTTACACTCCCCAGCTCTCTCTCTTTCTTTTTCTTCTTCTTCTTTTTTTTTTGAGACAGAGTTTCTCCATGTAGTTTTGGTGCCTGTCCTGGATCTCACTCTGTAGACCAGGCTGGCCTTGAACTCACAGAGATCTACCTGGCTCTGCCTCCTGAGTGCTGGGATTAAAGGCGAGCGCCACTGCCACCCAGCTCTCTCTTTCTTTCTTATTCATTTATTTGTTTGTTTGTTTGTTTGTTTGAGACGGGGTTTCATGTCTGTAGCCAGGCTCCCTGGAACTCATTTTGTAGCCCAGGCTGCCTCTTCTTGCTTTGGCCTCACAAGTGCTGAAATTACAGGTATAGTCACTATACAGGGTGAGTTTCCTCTTTTGGAATTCTTATGTCACACTAACCCCTCCTGCTCCTACTTGCTGTTGGGTGTGTGTCCTCAAAGTACTTGCTGCTCTTTATTGCTCATTTTTAAACAGCTCGTCGTGTGTGCAGGTACACACAGGTGACGTCATTGCCACAGCATTGATGTTGAGGTCAGGCTTGGCTCACTCCATTTATCTTTACACAGGTTCCAGGTTCTCTGGTTGTTGGGCTTGTATGGCAGCTGCTTTACTCATTGGGCCACCGTGCCAGTCCACGATGCCTTCAGTGCCTCATAAGAGTGCTTGCTGTGAAGTCTCAATACATATTTGTTGAATATTGTCCCATGGTGTACTCTCATGGAAGTTAAGGCCAAATTTCTGTGGAAAATCTGCCCCCTAGTTAAAAATAAAAACCAGAAAGATTTGGGTAAAATTTTATCCCTCAGGAGATTGGCACTGTAACAATGATCAGCATTGTAGTGGAGTAATGGTGTGATCATCAGCATTGTGGTGGAGTAATGGTGTGATGATCATCAGCATTGTGGTGAGTAATGGTGTGATGATCATCAGCATTGTCATGGAGTAATGGTGTGATGATCATCAGCATTGTCGTGGAGTAATGGTGTGATGATCATCAGCATTGTCGTGGAGTAATGGTGTGATGATCAGCATTGTCGTGGAGTAATGGTGTGATGATCAGCATTATCATGGAGTAATGGTGTGATCATCAGCATTGTGGTGGAGTAATGGTGTGATGATCATCAGCATTGTCATGGAGTAATGGTGTGATGATCAGCACTGTCGTGGAGTAATGGTGTGATGATCAGCATTGTTGTGGAGTAATGGTGTGATGATCATCAGCATTGTCGTGGAGTAATGGTGTGATGATCAGCATTGTGGTGGAGTAATGGTGTGATGATCATCAGCATTGTCATGGAGTAATGGTGTGATGATCAGCACTGTCGTGGAGTAATGATGTGATCATCAGCATTGTCGTGGAGTAATGATGTTAATGGTATAGTGGGTAGGTACTTCTTCCCAGGAAACCATGCTTCTCTGCATGCTTCTTTGGCCAATATCAGGGACTAAGTATATTCATTTAATGACCTATTATTTATTTATGTGTATGTGTGTATCCATGTTCATGTGAGTGTCTACAGATGCTAGAAGAGAATGTCTGATTCCCCGGAGCTGTGAGCAGTATGATGTGGGTGCTTGGAACTGAAGTCTGGTTCTTTGCAAGAGCAGCAAGCACTTTTAACCCTTGAGCATCTCTCCTGCCTCCAGTGATCCAATACATTCTTAGTGAATTTAAGTCTTTAGAATTTTTTCAATTAAAAATCACAGAAGGCATGATTGAGGATGTAGTTCTGTTGGTAGAGAGTTTGCCTAGTATGTGTGAGGCCGTGGGACCTGCAAAACCAGATGTGGTCTACACGATTGTAATCCCAGCACTAAGGAAGCATATAGGCAGGACCATCATCAGTTCAGAGTCACTTTAGTTGTATAGCAACGTGTATGCCAGCCTGGGGTGCATGAGATCATCTGTCCAAAAAAAAGGTAGAAGGCCACAGCCAATCAGTTGGCATTCTTATATCAATAAAAACTTAAAATAGGTGGGGGAAATAAGGGGGGAGAAACACATTGCGTTTGAAAAATGCTTTAGTGAGGCTGGGCAGTGGTGGCACATGCCTTTAATCCCAGCACTCGAGAGGCAGAGGCAGGTGGATCTCTGTGAGTTCAAGGCCTGGTCTACAGAGTGAGTTCCAGGACAGGCAGTGTTTCACAGAGAAACCCTGTCATGACAAAAAAAAAAAAAAGTTAAAAAAAGAAAAAGGCTTTAATGATTTAAGATTTTAATTTAAGATGCTAATTTAAAACATTAAAATTATTTAAAAGGCTCTTTAAGGTTCACGTAAAGGTAAGTGAAAAAAAAAAAAAACCTTGATGCTGATCCTCCTTGAAAATTAGTCTTGAAACCTTTTTTCAAGTAAAGTCAAGTTTTCTTGTAATCTAAGCAAGTTTAGATTTGGAAACTCACTTTTGAAATACAATGTATCCATGTGTATATTTTAACATATAAATCAAGACTCTTATATGGTTATTATGTTTAAGTTTGTGAAAATTATTTCTAGTGGAACTTGATGGCTAACACCTGTTATCCCATCACTCTGGAGGCTGAGGCAGGAGAATTGCTAGGTTTTTTTTTTTTTTTTTTTTTTTCCGAGACAGGGTTTCTCTGTGTAGCTTTGCGCCTTTCCTGGAACTCACTTGGTAGCCCAGGCTGGCCTCGAACTCACAGAGATCCGCCTGGCTCTGCCTCCCGAGTGCTGGGATTAAAGGCGTGCGCCACCACCGCCCGGCTGAGAATTGCTAGTTTTATGGTAGTATTGGCTACTACATATTGAGCCCTTGTCTGAAAACAAAAGCAGCTGTTGGTGGTGTTTATAACTATTTTTCCCCGGCAGTGCGGAGTTGGAGGCAGTATTTCTAATAGTGACTTTTCTCATTGCTGTAATTAAATATCTGATAAAAGCCACTTGAGGAAGGAGAGATTCCTCTGGGCCCAGGGTTCAAGGGTATGATCCACAGAGTGAAGTGACGGAGGCAGGAACTTGAAGCAGTTGGCCCATTGCATCTGCAGGAAGCAGATGATACGGTATTAATGCTCAGCTATCCTTCTCCTTTCTGGGAGGTCTTCCTACCTCAGTTAACCTACTCTATATATTCCTTAGCAGATAGGCCTCAAGGCTAGCCTGGACAGTCCCTCACTGGCATATCCACAGGACTGTTTCCTAGTTAATTCTAGACCTTTTCAGGTGACAATCGATGTTAGCCATATGGAGGCTGTATAGTAGCTAGATGGGAAATATGTGACCATCTTGGTTGGGCTACTTGAGACCCTGTCTTAGAAGACAAACACCAGGGGCTAGAGAGATGGCTTAGTGATTGATGGCATCTGCTGCTCTTGCAGAGGACCTGAATTTAGTTCCCAGTACCCCTTTTGAGTAGCTTATAATTGCTGTCTTTAGAAAGGAAGGGAGAGAAAGAAAGCGATGGGAAGGAGAGATGGTTAAGAGCTTGTGCTGTTTTAGGATCACAGATGCCTGTAATTCCAGCTCTAGGGATCCAGTGCCTTCTTCTATTCTAGACTCTGCACGCACGCACGCACGCACGCACGCACGCACGCACGCACGCTCGCACGCACGCACGCACGCACGCTCGCACGCACGCACGCACCTTGCAAACTAACAAAACAAAACAAAACCCCAAAACAAACAACCAGCTGCATCCATTTCGTCAACAGTGATACAACTATTTCTGGGGAACAGAACATGAGGACATAGGTGTTCAGAGCATGAGGAAATCATGTGTAAATTCCTCAATGTCATATCAAGCTAACAACTGAAGGTTAGGAAAATTCAACTTCCAAAATAGAGAAAATGAAGGTTCATGTAATTCTATGTTTCAGGGAAAATTTTACTCTTTCTTCCCTCTCTCATTCCTCAGATACTGAATGCATCTACTTAACAGCTTAGGATGTGGATTGCTGGATTTTTTTTCCCTTTAAATACTCATGGATGCATAAAACTAACTTACGTACTTAACCCACAGACCTGCTTCAGGTTCTTTAAATATATTGACTGGTATGTATGTGTGTTTCAAAACACTTTATATTGTGAACACTGTTCTCTTTAAAAACTCAGGATTTTTTCATTGTTTCTAAATGCTCTTACATTTCATCCTTTGCACAACTTAACTGTTTTTAACTTTTTCCTTACTATAGTTTTCTGATCTCACAAGCTTCCATATACAGCTGTATTAGTTCTGAGTTAAATCTGGTTTTTGTCATGTTCAAAGGAGAATCATTTGATTTGTTCAGCTGTATGAAGTCAGAATTTATGACTTAGTTCTTGAGAAATGTTGGTGTGATATTTTTGATGTAACATTTTGATGGCTGTGGTTAAACAAATGAACTCAGTTACACACGAGTGCATGGGAACACACACACACACACACACACACACACACACACATACACACACACACACACCCCTCCAGAAGTAGGCCAACTGACATTTGCTTACAGTTATCAGCAATATGTTGCAAAGAAGAGGGAACAGGCTTATTGACATTTTAAGTGGCTGAACTCTGAGATTTGGGCTTCCCTGATGTTTTCTGCTCCAATTACTTCTCAGCATCCATCAGTATTGTGTGTTTGTTCCTAACACCTCGTCCCTAGCATGGAAGCCATGCTGCTTTGGGTCATTTAGGAATGATCTGTTTTTCAAGCCTATGCTTAAGGTGGTTCTGTTTATCCTGTTGAGAGGACAGTCTTCCTGAGGAGAAAATCAGCCTTTTGTGTTTTTGGTGGGGTGTGGTGTGGACTTTGACATGAGGTGTAACCTTTCTGAACCCTGTTCGGTTGATGCTCCTTCCTAGGAGAGCTCTAGAGAGAGGATTGTAAGCCTGTGTGAACACACCCCCTGCTGGTGCTGTGCTGCTCACATTCCAGGCTGCACGTGGACATCCCCGTTGGAACTGTAGATCTCACCTTGCTCTCAGTAGCCTCTGGGTCATTCTCCTGTTACTGTCGGGAAATAGGTTTTCCGAATCCAGGGGTTTCCAGGCTCTGTATACTGCATCCTTCCCTCATAGTGTGATTTCACTTTGAGGCCAGATGTGGTATCTTTAATCTCAGCACTAGGGAGTCGAGACTGGTCTACAGAGCAAGTTTCAGTCCAGCTGGGGCTACACAACAGAGAACCCTGTCTTTAAAAACAAAGTAGCTTAGTACGTATCTATTTTCATTGTGAGGATGTAAAATGCCTTTAGTGTCTCCGTTACATTTGGTGAGGAGTGAATGTAATTAACCTGGGGACAAATACACAGAAAAGTCTGCCAGGGTCATGAGTGTCACGAATGGCCAGGCAGTGGTGGCGCACACCTTTAATACAGTACTCAGGAGGCAGAGGCAGGCCGATCTCCCAAGTTTTAGGCCAGCCTAGTCAGGGCTACACACAGAAGCCCTGCCTGGAAAAGCTTCTCCCAAAAACATAATGTCACAAATGCAGTAGTGAATTTTATTTGCTTTTTAATTAATGAGTTAAGAGAAACGTTGACTGCTTTTTTCCTGACTTGAGATACACTCACAACAGTACCCTGGCTGTCAGTCAGGTTTAGGAAAACAGGTGTAATGAGCGGCTGAAAATCACTGCGGCCTTTAATGATAGTGACCCGGATAAACATGGCTGACACTGCACAGGAAATGCTTTCACGGAGATTGGATCTTGGTGAAGGGCTGAGTCTTTGGTCTGTATTTGTTTATTGTGAAATAGGCATGAAACCTAAACCCCAGCATTTCCCTAGTAATAGCTAGTGTAAAATAAATAAAATCTACCCTCATTGACAATTTTTGTCTTGAAGTGAATGAGTTTATGAATGGTGTTGAGCAGTGTGTCGTTGTCCTCCCCAGCAAGGCCTCTCCACGACTGTCACCTCTGAATGCCCCAGGACACTTACAATACACAGCAGAATAAAACAAATGTGGGAAGGATGTGGAAACATCGCAACCTTCAATCATGGTCCCCGGGACTGTGTCATTAGTGGAGTTATGTTGAAAACTAGTTTGAAGTTCCTTAAATGTTATATATAGAGTTACCACATGAACCCATCAATTCTGTCCCTAGGTATACAACCAGGAAATGAAATATAATGTCCATATAAGAATGAAAATATATTGAGCTTTATAGCAGTAGTATAAGAATATTGAAATAACCTAAATATTTACCAACTGGTAGACTGTGGTATATCCATACAGCGAACTATCATTTGGTCATTAACAGGAACAGGTTTCTACTTCTTAAATTTTTTTTGTTTTTGGTTTTTCGAGACAGGGTTTCTCTGTGTAGCTTTGCGCCTTTCCTGGAACTCAGTTGGTAGCCCAGGCCGGCCTCGAACTCACAGAGATCTGCCTGGCTCTGGCTCCCAAGTGCTGGGATTAAAGGCGTGCACCACTGCCCGGCTTCTTAAAAATTTTTATTAATTTATTTTTAATAGTGTTTTGTATTGGATAGTGCTTAGCCAAGGTCTAGTTAAGCACTCTACCAGAGCCTCATTTCAGGAATAAAGTTCTGATGGTGTTACAGCCTTATGAGTACTTCTCCTACTTCATTTTTCTCTTCCTTCCCTCTCTCTCCTCCACCTCATCTTCCTTTCTCTTCTCATGTGCTGCCTCCTTTTCCTCTTCCTCTTTGATCCTCCAGCCTCAATTTTTCCAGTTCTAGGATTGCAGGCATATATTATCATGCTTTTGAGATCACGTGTGTTGTACCATTTTTAAACATTATTTTAATTTGTGTGTGTGTGTGTGTGTGTGTGTGTGTGTGAGTGTGTGTAGAGTGCTTGCACATTGGTATGCTTGTGTGCACTTCTGTGTGATGCACAGTGGCCAGAAAAGGTCATTGGGTGTCTTTCTCTGTCATGCTCCAGCTTGCTCCTTTAAGACAGGATTCCTTACTGGACCAGAAGCTGGATGCGTGTTTTAGGCAGACTTGTTAGTAAGTTCCCAGGGTTCTTGGCTTGGCTGCTCTACCCACCCTGCAAATGCTGCACTTACCAGCAGACACAGCCATGTCTTGTTTTTGATGTGGGGATTTGAACTCCGGTGCTCCTGCTTGTATAAGCAAACACTCTTACTGGCCGAGTCATCTCCCCCTCCTCATATTAGTTTTTAACTGCCTTTTCATTTTTGAGTAGTATTCCACTGTTTGGATATGCTGTTCAAGGGTATTTTGTTTCTTCCCAGTTTTGCTGTTATGTTTAAACCGCTATTATTGCTGTTAGTTGCATATATTGATTTCTCATGGGTCTTTATTTAGAAGTGCGGTTGCTGTGACATAAGTGTATGTTTAATTTTATTAAATATTGCCAAATATCTATATTACAAATATTGCTAATTCTCCCATCAATGTTTCTTTCACCTATGATGTTGAATTTTTTTGGCCTTGTGAGTCTAGGTAAATGCTCTACCAAATGGCCCTTTATCTTGTTGCTTTGAGGCAGAGTTCCCAAAGGTTGTCCATTGAGCAGTTGAGCTGTCTCTGTAGCCCAGTAAGCCTTGACCTTGTGATACTTCTGTCCCAGCCTTGGGAGCAGCTGCCATCGTGGGAGTTACACAGCATCCCCATTGTTGAGGCTCTTTTCTTTTTCCTTTTCTTTTTTTTTTTTTCTCTCGAGACAGTTTCTCTGTGTAGCTTTGCTCCTTTCCTGGAACTTTGGAGACCAGGCTGGCCTCGAACTCACAGAGATCCACCTGCCTCTGCTTCCCGAGTGCTTGGATTAAAGGCGTGTGCCACCACCGCTAGGCAAGGCTCTTTGCTTACATACATGTAGGCTACATTTGCACCAGTAAACACATACACTTAAATAAAAATAAATCCGTAAAAAATTCTAAGTCATTGACTGCTTTTTTTTTTTTAAATCTGTGTTTATAGTTTTGCTCTTTTCTCAATGTCACATGGTAGGACTCATTCAGTACATCATATTTACGCATTGGCTTCTTTTGTTGAATGATATATAGTTCATTTTGCTTCAAGTCTCCTTTTCTTGATAGCTCACTAATTGCCTTTCAGTCGTGAATTATATTTCATCACAGTCAAGGTTGGTTCTGTTCACCTACAGGAGGTGTTCACTTGCAGGAGGACATGCTGGTTGCATCCATGTTTAGTACAGTCTGGCTGTTAGAAGTAAATAAAACCACTGTAAGCATTCACATGTGTGGACATGTTTTTGTATCACTTAGGTAAATATCCAGGAAGCTGAGGCCATTTTATGGTGAGAGCATGTTTAGTTTTTAAGGAACTGTCACACTGTCTTCCACAGTGGCGACACCATGTTTTCAGTTGTCCCTGTAAGGAACGACAGTTCTGTTGCAGTACATCCTGCCCACCTCCTGGTGTAAGGGTTCTGCGGTTGGCCACTGCAGTAGCTGTTCTGGGGCATCTTACTGTTGGAATTGGCAATTCCACAATGATCCATAACACACCCAGGGCCTTGCTATGTAGCCTTGGCTGGCCTGGAGTTCCCTCTTGCCTCTGTCTCCTACATGCTGGGGTCAAAGGCGTGGGCCTTTTAGGTCTTTTGCCAATTTTAAAATTGCTTGTTTTTTGTTGTTGGCTTAAAGTATTGATTGTAGGTGCTTAGCCTTGTCATAGAAGTGTGGGTAGTACGTTCCAATCTCTGAGTGTAGTCTCCAGCAAACTTCCAAAACCCAGATAGAAACAAAAACAAATAAAACACAAACCAGCCAACTAAACAGTAAGCTTCAGACCCCATTTCCTGCCTATTTTAAACAGTGGTTCTGTCTAAACTATGTGTTCTGCATGTATTTTCTCACAGTATGGTGCTTTTAATAGTGTCCTTTACATAGCATGTTAAATCATGGTTTTCCCCTCACCTACATGTGACTGTGCTCATGTTTTCGTGACTCACTAATGCTCTGTCCACTTCATGATCCTCCTGTGCTTCTAGTTTTCTTGTGAGGGTTTCAGGCTTTTAGACTTTGTTCTTCCATGTCTGTTGTTACCAGTCTCTCACCCCTGTGCCAGCACCCCAGTCACCTGCTCTTGGTATCCCACAGTCTCTCACCCCTGTGCCAGCACCCCAGTCACCTGCTCTTGGTATCCCACAGTCTCTCACCCCTGTGCCAGCACCTCAGTCACCTGCTCTTGGTATCCCACAGTCTCTCACCCCTGTGCCAGCACCCCAGTCACCTGCTCTTGGTATCCCAGTTTGTACCCTGACTGCTGATGGTGTTTCTTCCTAATTTTTAGCATGCAAATGCAGAGCTTTGTGTGTGGTAGTTTGAAGCTTATATTCAAGCTCTTTGGATGGTCTTGACATGTTTTTTATTTTAAAATTTATTTAATTTCATTTTATGTACATTGGTGTTTTGTTTGAGGGTGTTGATCACCTGGAACTGGAGTTACAGATAGTTGTGAGCTGCCATGTGGGTGCTAGGAATTGAATCTGGGTCCACTGCAAGAGCAGCCAATGCTCTTAACCACTGAGCCATCTCTCTAGTTCCTGAACATGATTTTGAGTTGTGAATATAGCGATTGTGATCATTGATGTATAGGTCTTAGTGTCAAGGAGTTAAGACGTGGGTGTGCTGAACTTATTAGCAGATCAGCAATGTAATGTGTGTGATATGAGGCCCAGGTAGGTGCTGTGAAGAAATAAATCTGGGTATGGGATAGATTGTGATGAAAGATGGTGGACAGAGAGGCCTTTTTGACTCAGAGGTGTTTTGGCCAACATGTAAAAGACATAGGAGAGTATTATGTTGTGAAGCTGGAAAGCCGGGTGTGGTGCAGGCTGAATATCATGGAGAGGCGTCAAAGGGATAGTGGCATTTTGGTCAGAGCAGGAGCAGGGCTGGCATCACACATGAGTAGATGTTAATGTTGTAACAAACGCTCTTTGCATATGTCCCCCTTTCAACACTCATAACTACCCTCTTGGATATATTGATGCTGGCCTCTTTCGACAATAGCAATAAATAATTAACTAATTAGCCTTTGGCAATCACTCTGCTTTTAGTCCCAGCAGAGTTGGACGTACATTTTTCTCTCTATCCTTGTCCATTTTTTCTCACAGTAGCCTTTCCAGTGAGTCAGGTGTGACATTTAGTTGTACCACAGTGGGAGAAGCTGTGTAACCTCCGCCCTGATGAGGTGAGTCCTGAAGAACAGTGGCAGAGTTTGTTGGCTTTGACTATCTAACAAGGGTAGTCTGTGAAAGAAGTTGTGGTTGTCAGAGTGAATGTCTCATACGCTAAGTGCTCAAAAAGATGTCTAGGGCTAGAGGGAGGTAGGGACTGATAGAGGGCACCCTGTCTTCAGCCCCTGGACTTAGAAGAAAGCAATCTGAGTTCATTGGGAGGCTACAGTGTATGCATGTATTTTGAATATTGAGGGCAAACGCCAAGTTGTGTTTTGTGACCATATTCAGGTTCAGTATTTATGGCAGTGAGATTTTTGTCTTGACTCTCTCATGCTTGGTCCAGGTTCACGAAACTTTGGGGTCTGGCTTCTTGCAGGTTTCATCCCTGTCTTCTCTGTTTAAAAAAAAAAAGAAAGGCACTTGCTCACATTTTCCTGTTTAGATAAGAAAAAGACATAAGAAGATTATCCAATTTATGATGGGGATTATTTATGAATAATCTGGTAAGAAAATAGGAATTGTACCATTCAAAAATCATGACAGTTTAAAAACTGACACAAAAAATTTATTGACAGTACAATCATCTGAAGTTTCACATTTTCCCGGTATCTCATGTTGTGCTCACATTGAGGTCATCTGTAAGTAAAACACCTCAAGGACAACTTGGTCACATCTGTTTTAAAGAAAATGATTTCATTAAAAAAGAAAACGTAACATCAGCTTGTGGGATTTAGGGCCAGAGGATCAGTATTCCAGCAGCATAGTCAGCGAGCTATGTAGTGAGGTTGAGGACAGCCTGGGCAACACGAGACCTTGTCTCCAAGAGAGGAGGCAGGGAGGTTTTAGGAGAGTTTAGCTGAATGGTTTAAATGAATTTAGTTGTTCAAAGAAATCCTTCTGGAAAAGATTTTCTCAGTAAAAATTTATTAGTGAGGACATAGTGTTGTGTAAAATCTTTATATGCAGGACATCATCTTCAACATCAAAAGGGAGAGGCGTAATATTTCATCACCAGTTGGGATTTTATTTGCCTCTGGATCTGCTTTTGGACTCAGGTAGAAGCTGTTTCTAGTTGATGTCTTGAAATCTCAAGGCTGATTTATGAGCTTAAGCTCTTTGGTTTAAATGAGTTTACAATGGTGTGTGTGATGGGGGATATTAGTTAACATTTTCTGACAAGCAAACTGTTTTGAATTTTGTTGAGTGGTGGAGGAGTTGGTGACTTGGTGTGCAGGCCCATTTTCATTACTTTAATTGTGTGATTTATTAGGATTTTAAGCTTTTTAGAAATGTTTTAGTGTTATAGGACAGAATTAAAAGGATTTAGAATAAAAGGAGTTTAACAAAGGACTTTGCAGCAGTTTTTGTATTTGATGGATTTGGTGAGCCGCATTCCATTTCAATCATTGTGGTGCATTCTGTCAAATGCTGTGGGGCAGGTGTGTGTCACGTCATTCTCTATTGTACATGCAAATACACACACAATTTATATATCAAAAGTTAATCCGCTCCAATTTGGAGGATTACATTACCGGAGGGCGATGACTCCATTAGGCCCCAGGAAGAGTACAGGCTGCTATTTATATGCATAAAAAACCAAGTGAATATTGCACTGTTTATGAGTGTGTAGAATGTATACACTTTCACTTTAAGAATTGTATTTATTCAGGCCATCCAGAATCAAAATATTTAAATGAGAATTAAAATTTACTGACATTATTTTAAAATCTGAAATTTCATTTCTTTTTTTTTTTTCTAGTTTGTAGAGGGGTTCGCCTCATTCATTTAGAGACTTTGGGGATCCTTGTTTCTTGTGGTCTGGTCATTACAATTGCCTTTTGTTGTGGGTACCTTGTGGGAGGCACTGTGCTCGAGTTAGGGCTTCTCTCTTACATCTTACAAATGTGGCTTTGACTGTCCACGAAGAGCGTCAACCTCAGGGTTTGTGTTGTGGCCAAGTCTGCTCCTTGGTAGATTCTAGGAGGCCAGTGGGAACCAGTAGAGTTCTTCAGTTACATTTTGAGAAGAGTGAAATAGTCAAGCCAGTCTCGTCAAGATTGCACTTTGAAAACTTGATGATTCTTCCATCACATTAACAGATTGGTCTGCACAGAGTAGGTGCAAATGTAAAGACCAGGAAGCAGACCACGTGTTGAAGGGGTCAAGGATTGGCTCTGTGTAGATGCAGTCCAATTGTAATTAATTTTGTACAGAAATAGTGTAGGCTTTGGATCAGTTAAATTTTAACTCATGCTTGGATTTAAAAGTCAGATTATTAATTGTTAAATCGGATTTGTAGCAGAAGCAGAAATAATCCATTGTAAACTATGTTTGAACAGTCAAGTTATTTTTATTTTATTTAAAATTTTATGTAATTAGATAAAACAAATTTATGCATTTTTGGAATACTGTGCAATATTTTGATCTTGAACAGATATTTTTTATTTGTTCATTTTTTATATGGAGATGGAGTCAGGCCTCTAACTTGCTGCCGTCCTCCTGCCTCCTCATGCCTGGCTTTTGTTTTTTTCTTTTTGGTTCTTCCACAGTGAATCTTTAAATGCAGACTTTGAACATTTCTTGTGCATACTTTACAGTGTTCTGGTGTCTGTTCAAGTTTTAAAATAACATTTACCATTTGAAAAATTTCAGTTTTTTTTCTCTTCCTTTCTCCCCACTCACTTCTTCCCTTCCTTTCTCTCTTTCTCTCTGTTTTTATTCTGTAGCTGAGGATGACCTTGAACTTCTAATGCTATCCTCTGGCCTCTGTTCCTAAGTGCTAGAACTACAGCTTCTAGCCACCAAGCCTGATTTGGTTTACCCAGTATGAGGAATGGACCCCAGGGCCTTGAGCATTCTGGGCAAGCAGTCTGCTCTCTGAGCTCCATCCCAGCCTCCCAGAGTTTCCTTAAACCTTCAGCATCCATTTCGCATGGTGTTCTTGTGTTGTTCTGTGTCTTCAGTATCTTCACACTTTGGAAATCAGTAAGAGTGATGTTGTAATTCTCGATGTTTTCTTCCTGTGGAGACACTCTTCTAAATGACTGTAGATCCTTGGCTGTCCGTGTACAGTTGTCTCCACTCACAAGCTGACTCGCAGCTTTGGGGCTTCACTTTCATTACCACAGCTCCCCTTGTGTGGTTGGTCTGCTGGATGGAGTCTTCTGATAGACAGCTCTCCAGTCCTTCCCCCTGGTGCTGTTGAGTTCCCCAGAGGAGCCGTGGACGATAAGGATCTGACACTGGTGTTTGGGAAACTCGAGAGTGAGGTGTCCTGGGCATGGGAAAGTCGGCTTCAGTATTGAGCACTATGCTGTCATTTAATCCTCCCTTCACCTGGAGTTGCTGTCCCAGGCTCTAGAGAGCTGCCCGCCTTTCAGGCGGTTAGGAATGGGAGCGTGAGTTGAGTTGTCTGCAAGTAAAGGTTTTGCATCTGAGAGTTTCTCAAGTAGCCAGTGTCAAGCCAGTCCCCTTTATTTTAGGCTGGTTCTTTCACATCCAGTCCCAAGTGTACCTGGTGTAATCACTTAATGTACCTTTTATAATCCTTTATATAAAGTCCCCTTAATCTCAGTGTGTTTTTCTACCACTGAAGCCTCTAGCTTTTACTTAGAGCTGTTAAATTGATCAGTACTCAACTCTTAGTGAATTTGGTTGGGGTTATTACATATTTTAAAACTTCAATAATTGGTGTCATAGAATTTTTAGAGAGAATAAAATTAAATGCATATTTTCATCCTCCCAGCCTGTGTTCAAATTTAAAATAAGCACTGACTTGTCTCTTGGCATTTGGCTTCTCGTTTAAAGTGAACACAGACATTTGACAGTAAATTTATGTATCACGTGGGCTGAAAACCAGAAGACAGAAACTGTTTCAGCATTGAAGTTGCTTTCCACTTCCCGAGTCTTCTAATTTCCCAGGCCTCTGCTGTCAACACCGATTCTGACTTTCATGTGTCCTTGGGGAGGGTGGGCAGCAGAAGAGACGCTGTGTAGGTCTGGCTTCCCCCCACACTTGGTGTAGCGCCTTTCCCTGTTCTCTCTGCTGCCTCCATGGTGTTTACATTCAGCACTCCCCGGTTGCAGCTGTGGGGAATGGATGCTCCATCACACACTCGGTTCTTTCTTCCTTCACTATGTTAAACAGTGCTGGAGTGAGTAATCATGTGTGTAAGTGATTTCTCATCCCTGAATGTATGTGTAGGACAAAATCTCGGCCATCATATGCATGGATTCAGGGGTTGTAAATTTATAATTTTAAGTAATTTGGTGAAAGTTTTATCAAAATTTGGATCTTGTGTTTGATAAATGTCAATTTATGTGAATCTAATTTTGTAATAAATTTTAAGTGGAATGTTTTAAGATATTTATTTTATATATTATTGTTTGTATGAGTGTGTGTGTGTGTGTGTGTGTGTGTGTGTGAGAGAGAGAGAGAGAGAGAGAGAGAGAGAGAGCGCGAGAGCACCTGCATGTCCTATGGAGTTATATGGAGGTTATAGGACAACCATTGGGAATTTGTTCTCTCCTTTTGTGGGTCCTAGGGATCTAACTCAGGTTATCAGGCTTGCCTAGCAAGCACATTTATCTGATAAGACATCTCACCCACCCTTAGCTGGAAAATTTCTGATTTATCCAAAGTAGTAGGAATAGTATATGAGCTACTCATCATTTGATGATCCATCTGTTTTTATTAAATCTGTTTCTCTCCTACTAGACCATCCTAGATAAGGTATTAGTTTTGTTAATTTATTTTTGATATAAAGAATCTTGACCAAGTGTGGTAGCACTCAGGAGACAAAGGCAGACAGATCTCTTTGAGTTCAAGTTCAGCCACGCTGGTCTACAAAGCAAATTCTAGGCCAGCTAGGGCTATACAATAGAGACCTTGTGTCAACAAGGAAAACAGCAACGAGCAATCAAACAAGAGCAGTCTAAAAATACAGCAAGTGTATTGTGGGGGAGTACTCTTCTCCTCCAGCCTCCCGACCTCCTGTGAGTTGGTGCCTGATCCCAAGCTTTAGGACGGACGGCAGGAGAGGCAGGCACAGGAGAGAGTCATGCACAGGCTATGTAGGGGGTTCTGCATATGCATTGGAGTCTCTACAGGAAAGGAGAGATGGGAAGAAATGACTAGGATGACCGTCATGTGTGGAAAACTAGAGTGAGCCAAAGCTAGACCTCAGTGTGTTTGCTCAGGTTTGCTCATTTCTCATTCTCATCTCCCGTGTTCAGTGGTGTCTATGGTCTGATAAAGGAAGTCTGTCATGTGGGAGTTTCTTCATCTCTCTCAGGAAGTGTGAAGAGGGTCAGACTGTCCTCTTCTCCTCCGGTGCTTTAGGTACTCTCAACACTAGACCAGGAGCAGCACAAACTCTCCTAGTACCGTTAATATGGTTTTTAGGATTTCCTCAGAATTGTGTGGTTGAACATCTTTTTATGTCATTTGGACCCAAAGTGTATTTATTATTTTAATTTTATTTTTTAAAAGGTGTCTTTTTAGTTTCATGCATGGTGTCTCCTGAGGAGGCCAGAGGGGCAGTTATATCCCTTGGAACTGGAGGTACAGAAGTTGTGAGCTGCTCTTGGGTGCTGGGAACCAAAGCCAGGTCCTCTACAAGAGCAGCACGTGCTCTTAACCTGTGAGCCATCGGTACAGCCCCAAACATTTTAAACATGGGTTCTGGGGCTCAAACACAGCTCTGTGCATTTAAGGCACACACTTGACTTACTGAAGTGTCTCTCCAACCCTGCACTTGGTTTATATTAATGAATATTGCTGAGTTCATTTATTATTATGTTGACTAGTATTTTGACATAGATTTGAATGAGAACATCGATGTTGAGTATTCTTGTGTCATTACTGACTTGAATGGGAATACTCTGAACCGTTAACTATTAATCTCTATCTTCTGTAAAAAGTCATTATTGTGTTAAGGACTCAAGGTAGAAGCAGGAGGATAAAAAGTTTAAAGACAGCCTTGGCTACATGGTAAGTGAAAGTCCAACCTTGGCTACATGAGAACTTCTCAAAGGGAGAAGGAAAAAAGTAAAAAAAAAATTGGGGCTGGGAAGATGGGTCAGGGGTTAAGAGTACTGGCTGCTTTTCCAGAGGACATCCACATGGTGGCTTACAATGAACCGTCTGTAACTTGGTTCCAGGGGAGATGGCACCCTTTTCTGGTCTTGGAGCACTGCAGGCAGATTGTGCACAGACATAGGCAGGCAGAAGATCCATGTACAAAAAAATAAAATAATGAGTGAAAAAAAAACAAACACTGGAAGCTAGGTGTTGTGGTAGTACTTGCTGAGACTGTAGGGTCTGGAGTTCAAGGCCAGCCTAGGCTACAGAGGAGATGCTGTATTCATGGTAAAACAAAATAAAACAAGTTAATTTTGTTATTTTCTTTTGTTGTTACTATGAGCAGGTATAGAGTTTATTCAAATGCTTATTCTGTGTGTGCTGAATTGGCAGAATTTGTGATGTGAAGCTATTAGTAGTTAGTCTAATTTCCATTATTTGTATACCCTAACAACTAGCAAGGATTGGTCTCATTTCTTAGGTGACTTTATTCTTCCTTTAAAATTACTATTTAAATCACTGTATCATTAAAAATTTCATTCATGTATAAATAAAAAAGATATATTTTCTGTCCTAATAGTTAGATATTATGAACATTCTATTTTTTTTTTTTTGGATTTTTTTTTTTGTTTGTCTTGTTTTTTCGAGACAGGGTTTCTCTGTGTAGCTTTGCGCCTTTCCTAGATCTCGCTCTATAGACCAGGCTGGCCTCGAACTCACAAAGATCCGCCTGCCTCTGCCTCCCGAGTGCTGGGATTAAAGGCGTGCGCCACCACCGCCCGGCTTTTTTTTTTGGATTTTTTAAAGATAGGGTTTCTCTGTGTGACCATGACCATACTGGAACTTACTCTGTAGACCAGGCTGGCCTTGAACTCAGAGGTTCATCTGCCTCTGCTGGGATTAAAGGTGTGCGCCATCACAGGCTGGCGAACATGCTAGTCTTAAGGAGCTAGTCAGCACTATAGGATGTGGGTTTTTGATCTAACAGAGAATGTTGGTAAGGTTGAAACAGGTGCCAATTAAACAAAAATCTTTAATAAAATGTCGGTCAGTATCTTTAATGTTTAAAATATTTTTCTCCAGTTTTCTTTGTTTTATACAGTTAAATGTGTGGATTGAGTACATTATACTGAATAAATTTCTGTTGTGTGTGTATGTGAATATGTAAACACACATATATACAAATATGTATGGACACACATATGCCCATTTTTCTGTACATGGCAGACAAGTGACCTACCACTCATCTACCTCATCTTCTAGTATAAACATTTTGAAATAATGGGAAATGTACAAGAGTTTCTCAAAACATACTTTTTGTTTTATGTTCTCTAACAGGTGCTCAAAAGTGTGATAACTTTGCTGAGAAAAGACCTCTTCTTGGTGTGTGTAAGAGCATTGGATCTTCAGGGTAAGGATATTGCAAGTGCAGCCTTGAAACATGTAGCATTGATGGTGACATATTTGCTTCCTTCATTACTCTCTTTTCCTATGCTGTGAGGCCGAGCATCAGATGAAGGCGGTGCGGTCTGGAAAGACAAGATTGTCAGCACTGATGAAAGTGTTCTTACATTTGCTGTGTAGTATTAACACTCATGCCTCTACTGCAGAAGTCACTATCCAGTGGTAATATAATAATGTTACTTTCATCATCTATTAATGTTTGGCAATGTATTGATGCTGTGGCTTGTGCCCGATGCAACTCTAAAGGTATTCCTTGGTTTTCTCTTTATAATACTATGAAAAAGTACCATTTCCCTTTTGATTTACACATTCAAAGAACAGATTTGCTAGCCGGGTGGTGGTGGTGCACACCTTTAATTCCAGCCCTTGGGAGGCAGAACCAGGAAGATCTTTGTGAGTTTGAGGCCAGCCTGGTCTATAGATCGAGATCCAGGACAGACACCAAAGCTACACAGAGAAACCATGTCTCAGAAAAACAAAAACAAAAACAAAAACAAAAACAAAAAACAAAAAACAAAAAACAAAACCAGATTTGCTGACCTCACACAGGGGTCAACTGAGTGTCAGGGATACTCAACTGCTGTCATGTTCATACTAGCTCCTATGAGTTGGGGGGGGGGAGTTTGTGAGTTTGACACAAACTTGTGTCATGCTGAATTTCCAACTGACAACAATATTATAACTTTCTAACGTGATATAACGATTCCAGATACAACTGCAGATGCATTATTTTCCCTCACAGTAGACATGGTACCTTGAAGAGTTCTTATAAGTCTTTTAGTATTGAAAGCTCAATATGTACATACATATTTAGAATACTTTGCCACTGATACTGTCTCAATCAATGCTACTCGATAAAGAGATAGAGGAAATACTGCTACTCACATCACCAGGCAGGCTACCTGGAAAACAGGACCCCAAGAAAGACACAGGGATCGCCCAATGACAGAGAAATGGAATGAGATCTACATGAACAGCCTGGACATGAGTGGGGGTAGTGAAGGGCGAGGGTCGAGGGAAAGAGAGCTTAGGTGAGTGGGAGATCCCAGCTGGATCAACAACAGAGAGGGAGAACAAGGAATAGGAGACCCTGGTAAATGAAGACCACATGAGAATAGGAAGAAGCAAAGAGCTAGAGAGGCCCACAGAAATCCACAAAGATACTCCCACAACAGACTGCTGGCAATGGTCGAGAGACAGTCCGAATTGACCTACTCTGGTGATGGGATGGCCAAACACCCTAATTGTCGTGCTAGAAACCTCATCCAACTACTGAGGGATCTGGATGCAGAGATCCATGACTAGGCCCCAGGTGGATCTCTGGGAGTCCAATTAGCGAGAATGAGGAGGGTTTATATGAGAGAGAATTGTTGAGACCAAGGTCGGATAAAGCACAGAGACAAATAGCCAAACAAACGGAAACACATGAAGTATGAACCAATGGCTGAGGGGTCACCAACTGGATCAGGCCCTCTGAGTGGGTGAGACAGTTGATTGGCCTGATCTGTTTGGGAGGCATCCAGGCAGTGGCACTGGGTCCTGTGCTCATTGCATGAGTCGGCTGTTTGAAACCTGGGGGTCGCTTGGCTCGGCCTGGGAGGAGGGGACTGGACCTACCTGGACTGAGTCCACCAGGTTGATCTCAGTCTGTGGGGAAGGCTTTGCCCTGGAGGAGATTGGAATGGGGGGCGGGCTGGGGGGAAGGTGAGGGGGGGCGGGAGGGGGGAGAACAAGGGAATCTGTGCCTGTATGTAGAACTTAATTGTATTGTAAAATAAAAATTTAAAAAAATAAATAAAAAAAATAAAAGTCAAAAAAAAAAAAAAAAGAGATAGAGGAAATAAAACACATCTGTTTAACATATTCACAACAAACCAGGACAGAATTATTCTTGGAAATTACAATCCTCATTTCTGTAACTGGACACATGTCCTCAGCTGATATTTGCATCTGACATCCTCCACTACCCATTCTGTATTTCCTCTACATCCAGCAAGCACCTTTCAGGGCTTGAATCTTTACCTGTAGGGGTGAACCATACTTTTACTCCTGAAGTGTTTGGACCATTTATCTTGCCATAGGTTATGGTAAGACCAAGAGATACTCTAAAGGATCCCCTAGGCTCTAGACATATTCTTCCTTATCTCCACTGTGGAGAAGCAGTCCATTTTCCCCCAGTAGTCTGAATCTATCACCCCTCTAAACATTCCTTTGAAGAGCATCAGGAAGACAATGTGGCGAGGGGAAAAATCAGCTTTCTTTCGAGTGGAATGTTTTCTGTGTCTCCTGGCAGGAGTACTCCCCCATAACCAAAACTTCTATTCCAGCAGAGCATAAAGTAGAGGGGACAGGAAGTAAAAATTTTCTTTGTGGATCTTTTGGGAGGATGATGAGTGGTACCATTTCCCTTACCTCTTGTCCTTGGTCTGTGAAACCTGGCTATAGGGGAAATAGTGCCATGTACTACGTATTGATTCAAAGTGTATAGAGACTTTTGGAGAACCCTACTTTGGTTCTCTAGCCAACTGCTACCTATTTTATTTTTATTTTTATTTATTTATTTTTTTTTAAAGATAGTGTCTCTCTGTGTAGTTCTGGCTGGCCTGGAACTTGATATGTAGACCAGGCTGGCCTCACAGAGATCTGCCTGCCTCTGCCACCTGAGTGCTGAGCTTAAAGTCATGTGCCATCATATCCAGTCCCTAATTAGTTTTATAACTGTGTCTTCAAAAGGTCATTCTATGGTTCAAGCTAGCTACTTTGGGGTGGTGGGGAACATGGTAAGACCAATGAATTCCATGACTATAGGCACATTGTCGCACTTCTTTGGGTTGGCTGTGAAATAGTGCTGTGTAGGATATCTATGGTGGATAAGGCATTCTGTAAGTCCATTCAGGACAGTTTTGGAGGAAGAAGCATTATGTACAGATATTTCTAAAATTCTTTCTCTGGGGAATACATTAGGCAACATCTTCCTTCCTTCCAGGGTCCTGATGACAAACTGAGGCATAATTCTACCAAAATTTATCCCTGGAAGCCTTCCTTCAGAGTCTTAGAGGCAGGGGTTGCTTACAGGGATGTGGGCACCAATCCCTTAACCAGCCCCACCTTGCAAGCCTTACTCAACAGAGATGAGGTCTTCCCCTATAACCCCTTAGATGGAGCCCAGTTCTACTCTTTACTGCCCTCTATTAGGGCTCATCCTCCAGGACAAGTGCACTGTTGCCGGGTGGTGGGAGCAGCTGGCTACTAAGATGGGAATCTCATGTCCTACCCTGCACCTTCTATTCAAAACAGGTTGTAATGGTTCTTTCTGTGTCCTTCTAGCCACTCCCAAATAACGACACAGGAGACTTATTAATTGTGAAAGCTTATCCTTAGACTAGGCCTGTTTTTAACTAGCTCTTATAACTTAAATTCACCCTTTTCTATCAATCTGCATTCTGTCAGGTACTGCCTATCCTGCTTCCTACATCCTGTTTCCTCAAATCTCTCTCAAGCGCCTAGATTCCTCCTCCTCCTCCTCCTTTCTTTCTCTGCCTGAAAGTCCTGGTGCCTAGCTATTGACTGTTCAGCTTTTTAGTACAGCAACCACAGCAATATACCTTCATTCACACTGTACAAATATTCCATAACAGGATGTAAAGTGTGAACCCAGCTGGGATGATTTTTTTTGCAAGGGGGAGCAGATGAATTCCCCAAGATGGAGGATGCTTCCCTTGGAGGACAGCCACTCAAGACAGCTCGAAAGACAGATCCATAACTGGTAGACGGGTCTTTTCCAGTAAGGAAATTGCTGCCTTTTCCATGGTGGATGTGGTCCAGTGTGGTCAGCCTTCCACCAGGTTGCTGGCTGGCCATTCTGGGAATGGTGTGGTGTCAGGCTCACTGTTGGTCTCTGCTGCTGAAGGATGTGATTGACACTGAGCAGCAGCCATAGTTGGGTCAGCCTAGGTTAGTGGATATCGATGTTGTGGAGCCTCGCCTAACCTTCACCCCACACCTGTAATTCACTTTGTTCATGGGCCTGTTGGGCTGTGGCCAGGATGGCTGGGGAAAGAGTCCAACTGCTCTCTAAAGGGTTCAACTGCTCTCTAAAGGGTTGTCCTGTCTTCTTGATTGTTGAACCCTCCTCTGCTAACTTATCTCGCCACCTTTTGCCTAATTGTAGAGATCTATCTACACACCACTTCCCCAAGCATTGTTCTCACCAGTTTCCATGCATGGGTCTTCCAAACTAAGCAAAGTGTACCAGCATGTGCACTGCCCAGAGTTCTCCCCATGAAGATTGCCTTGCCCCAGTGAGCCTTGCAGGGTTGTTCCAGAAAGTGCCTGGAAATGTTCCCGCTGTCCACTTCTGGGTGATGCCTGCATAGCGTTTAGGGTGGTCTGTAAACTAGGTCCTGGTCTTCTTCATCCTCAGTCACCCATCCATAGGGCACATCCCATGAGATCATAGGTGAATGCTTGGAGACAATATGACAGGAATCAGAACCACAGGCAGTAACTACAGCAGCTGGCGGGTAGCTAGGCAGGCTCGGGAGAGCAGTGGCGGGCAGCAGCAAAGCTGCTCTTTCTTTCTTTGACAGCTTTAATTTGGGCTGCTGCTGGAAGGTTCCACCCACATTTTGGGTGGGTCTTCCCACTTCAAATAACCTGATTAATTAAATCTCTCACAGGTGTGCCCAACAGCTTGCCTTTTAGTCCATTCCAGATCAGTCAAGTTGAGAACCATTACGTTTCTTGAAGTATGAACTTCTTTTTGTTGTTGCCTTTAGAAAATGGACTTTGAGGAGTTTACTTAGTGTGGAGTGTTACGTCAGGTCCAGGAGGATTCAAAAGCACGAAAACTCAACCCCTTTCTCTAAAGACAAGGATCTTATGTGAAATCTAAAGCACAGTGTATGCATATAGCTGGGATTTTGACATGTGGAGGAGCTAAGAGAAGGGAGAGGTGGGTGAAGGTGGTTAATGACAGAGGCCTCGGAAAGGAGCAGCAGAGGCTGGCCCTTCTGAGTAAGAGGCTGGGCAGTTGCAGAATACTTCCGCAGAGGGTCACGGCACTGCAGGTAGACACGAACCGGAGTAAATGGATTAAAACTGACTAGCGTGTTTTAGAACACAGCCATCTGCAGAGCAGGTGGAAACAGCTGTTGCGGGGAAGTCAACAGAGACATCAAACAGTCTGAGCTGTGTTTAGGCTTGAGCAGCTGCCAAACCCTCTACAGCAGTGGGGTTGTGAGACATCCATGCCTGCAGTGTCTTCTATCCCAGCCTTTCTGCATTGGTCAGTGAAGAGGTTTTCCAGGTACCTTCTCCTCTGTGGCCGAAAACACTCAGCTTGAAGTGTCAGATACTGCCCAAGCCCTGAAACATTGTGCATGGGAGGGAGTTCCTGACTTAAAGGCCTGTGTGTATCCAGAGCCCATGGCTTGTGCAATTTAAGGCTGTCATTAGTGGAGGCTTCATTAATGCATAGAGGTATTCAGAGTGTAGGGTTAAGAAAAGTTGGAGATCAGAAAAAGCATAAATGTGCAGATGCTTTGGCAAGGTGTAATCTTGACTGACACATTAGTTTTTGAGCAAACCCTCCATTGACTCTTTAGTTACCTAGATACAGAGGCAATTCCCTGAAAGCCAGGCCTGAAAGCAAGGATAACATGGCTGAATGTTCCAATATTAAATCTTGCAAAGATTTTTTAAAGTAAGCTAATCTAAATTTATTCTAAAAACTAAATGAACTGCATTAAACATTTAAAGAAAAACAGCAATAACTCAACAAATCTTAAAAAGGAGTTATACATTATAAAATAAACTCATGAGAGTAACCCAGCACCATATTCAAAGTAGCTCTAAAAAGGCTTAGGGGCTTGTTAGCTTACAAGGGAGCTGAAAGTGAATGCAAACTCCAGGGGACCCAGGGAATATACTGTAGTGAATTCAGAGTTGGTAGCGTTTGCTTTACGGATGTTTATAGTCGTGTGTGTGTGTGTGTGTGTGTGTGTGTAAAATTCAGCGCCCAAGAAGCTTTGTCTTTCTTTCCAGTTTTAATAATTTATTTTAATTTATGTACGTTGGTGTTTTGTCTGCATGTATGTATGTCTGTGTGAGGGTTTCAAATCCCCTGGAACTAGAGTTACAGGCAGTTATGAGCTGCCACGTGGGTGCTGGGAATTGAGCCCGGGCCCTCTCACAGAGCAGCCAGTGATCTTAACCACCAAGCCATCTCTCTTGCCCCTTCCTTTCCAATTTAAAAAGTATTTTCCTTTTCTTACGAATCCTGCCAATTCTGTGAATAAAGGATTTGTTTTTACGGAATTCACCTATGCAAGATCACTTTGTCATAAGATAATGTTATAGGGGAAGAGCCGTGGATTATATGAAGTGATGAGATAATTTACTGAGGAGTGAATTTGATGATATACTGCTTCTTTCTCTGGAACCTTCAGAGAAATAGAATCAGTAATGTTGTAAACCTTTTGATTGAGGAGTCTTGCACATTAAACTTAGGTGCTGTTATCTCTAAAGACAGAAGGACACAAACTTGCAGGGGTGCATTCTTGTGTGGGTCACTATAGGGTGTGATGGTTGTCTTTCTTTGTACAAACTTGCAGGGGTGCATCCTTGTGTGGGTCACTATAGGGTGTGATGGTTGTCTTTCTTTGTACAAACTTGCAGGGGTGCATCCTTGTGTGGGTCACTATAGGGTGTGATGGTTGTCTTTCTTTGGATCAACTTGCAGGGGTGCATTTCTGTGTGGGCCACTATAGGGTGTGATGGTTGTCTTTCTTTGGATCAACTTTCAGGGGTGCATCTCTGTGTGGGCCACTATAGGGTGTGATGGTTGTCTTTCTTTGGATGTGTGCAGCTTTCTTTTAAAATTTATGTATGTGTTTCTGTTTGTAGGTCAGGAGAGGTATTGGACTCCCGGTAATTAAGAGTAACAGGTGATTGGGAGCTGCCTCATGTCCATGCTGGGAACTGAACTCAGGTCCTCTGGAAGAACACCAAGTACTTTAATGACTGAGTCATCTTTCCAGCCTCAGATTAGCATTGTTCTGAGACAAGATATGTAGCTTACGCTGGCCTTGAATTCATGGTGACTCTCCTGCTTTATCCTCCCGAGGTCCTTAATAAAGGTCATGTTCATTAGAAGTTGGAGAAGGTTCCTTGGGATAATAGGAATGTGACTTTCTTTTTGCCATGAAATGCCCTGTACAAATAATTCCTGCCACTTTTAATTCTTGAATTGTGTTTGTGAGGTCTGATGGAAATACAGATTAGGTTGTATTACTTCTGTGGCCAACAAAACAGGACATTCCCACCAGTTTTTGCAGCTTACAGATAAAACCTGTAGTGCAGGGCCCCAGGCCTTCCACTTGCTTTTCCCTCTGGAATCATTCAAGCCTCTTGTGGGCACTCTAACTTTTCTCTTGGCTCTTTACCTCTGGTTTTCTAGCTCACTTTACCCATCAAAGAACAGGTTTACATATTTTTGGTGTAGCATAGATGCCAAGCACTAGCATGGAAAGTATGAGTGGGACTGGTCAGCAGAGTGACATGGGTGGTTTGAGACCTTTGAGATTGTAGTACAGGGCTGAGGAGTTAGGGGTTCAGCTCAGTGGAAGATAGCCTGCTTGCTCGCTCAAGTGCAGGGCTCTGGGTTCTGTCTTGAGGATTGGTGAGGAGGTGTGTGAGGTAAGGAGCAGGGGAAGAAGTCACAACATGACAAAACAGGAGTCCTTCAACCAAACCTCAAGGAAACTAGACTGTAATCTAAAAGAAACAATATTACAGTTTTGGGATTTTTGTTTAGGGTTTGTAGCTATGCTGTGGAATGTCTGTTTATTATGTGCAAAGCCCTAGATTCGATCCCTAACACCAAACAACAAACAAACAAGACTTCTGTATTAGTAAATTAGTGAATAATTAAATCAGTCAATTTCTGATTTTAGATTAAAGATGATTCAATGGTAAAGTCTTTGCCAATATAAACAGTTTCATGCATACTAAATGTAAAGCATTTCTAGGGTGGTATAACCTTTGACCCTCAAGTCATCTTGCAAGAGATTTGACCCTGTTAATCTAACAGTGGATATCAGGAGATCTTAAGAAAGTAAAGTGACATTGTTATTTCTTTTTCTCAGGTGGCTACGGATTGTATTTCTATGTCTTGTATTTAATAAATAAGAGACATTTGCATAAACGTATATATACAACATTCATCATGACCATAGTTCTATTAATCATTTAGGAAAATTTCTAGTTTTCATGTGAGTGAGGGTAAGGCAGAAATCCAGGACCTTATACACTTGACTTATACTTAATGTAGTTTTGAAACACCCAGTGGACAGTCTGAGGTATGAGTGCTGCGTTAGTGTAAACTTATAATGCATTGTTATGCTACCTTGGAGCCACAAGAAATGTTAATGCATTTATTTGTTTAAAATTAAAAATTTAAATTACAAGCACTCCTAAGTAGTTTGCTCAAATGTCCTACCAAGATATTTGCTAGTGATCAAACAAAAGAAATATTTGTGGTGTTATTTATCTTTAAAAATTTTAAGATTTATTTATTTTATTTTGATGTGTAAGTGTTTTGCCTATGTGTATTATGTGTACCACATATATGTCTGGTAACTGTGGAGGTCAGAAGAGGGCATTGGATCGCCTGGAACTGGATAGTGAGCCACCATTTGGGTGCTAGGAACTGAAGCACTTCCTCTGGAAGAGCAGCTAGTGCTCTTACCTGCTGAGCCATCTCTCCAGCGTTGGCTTTATTTTTTAAAGGTCTGTTTCACTTGCTATAATATAATGACATACATTCCGGAGAGTCTGTGCTTTCTGAGATCGGCTGGATCAGATATCCACTCACAGTGGGCAATTTCAGGGGAGTTTAACTGAAATCAAATGTATAGAGCTAAACTTTGTCATTTTCTCAGTGAAGGAGAATCATTACCGGAATGTACCAGGGGAGCTGGATGAGAAGTGCCCTGTGGCCTCAGGAGGACTCAGCTTACCTGCAGTCATCCAATGGCAAGGCAGCGTGGGTGCTCCACCCATTCCTGTTCCTTGTAAAGTCTGAGAGTTTGAGATACCATTGGTGCAGTGAACATGATGATCTCCCAGAGAGCAAGATCTATAAATAAATGCAAAGTAATGAGACCGTGTCTCAAAACAAAGAATGAAAAGTGAGCAGGACAGAGGTAGTGGTTTCCCAGGGAGAGGGAAAGAAAATTCATCATAGGGCTTCACAGTTACATTCTGCAGAATTTCACAGTGAAACTGACAATGTTTTAATAAAAGTGTATGTGACCTTGTTCTTAGAACAATTTGTGTGTGTGCGTGCATGCGTGTGTGGAAGTGTTCTTCTTAAAGGTCAGAGGACAACCTGTGGTGTCTGTCCTTGTGTTCCACTGTAGTTGAGACAGGGTCTCTTGTTTGCTGCCATGCATTCCGGGCTAGCAGCTTTCAGGGGTTGTCTTGTCTCTGCCTCCCAGCTTAACACAGGAATTTTGGGATTAAAAGTATAAGCACCAGCAAACCCCCCTCCCCCCCCCCCAAGGCTTCGGTGAGTCAGTCTCAGTCCTTGTGCCTGTGTGGCAGATACTTACCGAGCCATCATCTCCGTAGACCCAATTATAGGTGTTCTAATCAAAATCTTAGTTTCTTGTTAGAGAATAGCTGCCATGGGATTTTGAAATGTGTTCTGCTTCACTTACCTGCAGCCAATCCTGTTCCTCTGCCTAAGAGTTTTCTAGGGAGGTTTGCTTGATAATTTTTAGTAAACACATCAATAATGGATTCTTGATTCATGTCTCCCACCCTGTTCCGTGTATGTGGTGTATGCATGTCAGTGTATGGATGTGTGAGGGGACAGGGACATTCCCTTCTTTGTGTGTTTACAGGTCAAAATTGATGTTGGGTCTCTTCCTTTGGCCTGAATCTGGAGCTCATTGATAGGGCTAACCAGTGAGTTCCTAGCATCTGCCCGTTTCCATACTCCAGTGCTAGGTCTTTTTTGTTTGTTTGTCCAATTTTTATTTTTTAAATTGTCTGCACACGTGTATGTGTGAGTGCAGATACTTGGGAAGTCCAGAAGAGGGTATCCCCTTCACCTGGAGGTATAGGCAGTTAGGAACTGATATGGTTAGAACCAGATATGGGTACTGGGAACCCAACTCTTGTATTAACCTCTGAGTCCTTTCTTGAGCAATGTGCTTAGACTTGAACTCAGGTCCTCACAGTTTTGTAACAAGCCCTTTAGTGAGCCATCTCCCCAGAGCTTTCCGCAGCGTTTTTAAAAAAATTTATTCTTTGTGTCTGTTCCCACCAAGGTCCCTCCTCACCCCAAAATTTAAGAGAAAAATAAATTAAAAAAGGAAAAAAAAAAAAGGAAGACGGGGAAAATCTCGTCACGGAAGCTGCAGTGTGACACAGTGTATGTCGCAGTAAACTCCTTTATGCATACATCTTTACATGCAGGCATTTATGGAAGAGAATCGCTGGTCTGATTCTAGGCCCCAGGACTCTGATGTACCATCGATGCCGGGCCCTCACTGGGACTCTTCATTGCTGCCCTGTGTGGTGGAGATCCTGCAGCTCTGGGTCAGCAGGGTTAACATTCCTTCCCCTCCCCTGTGCTCCAGCAGATCATCGATGGGTGGATGTTGGGGTGGGCCAACACATAACCCTGGTTCTGGGCCTGGGTTCTTGCAGGGTTGGTCACCAGCGTTCCTAAACTGAAGCTTGCTCTGTTAAATCAGTTCTGTCATAGTCATGTAAGAGTGAAAGGTCACTTATAAAGAGACCCAAACATCCTTACTTACCAACCCAGACATGGAGTATAGATGTTTAAATGTGCTCAGAAAGGATGCTCGCAAGAATTACCCATCCTGTCCATCAAACTGGAAGTGTGAAATGGCTGTTCTAAGCCATTAGGATATCTAGTGGGTTTTCATTCAGCAGCACACCCCCTCATGTTGTAACTCTGTATGGAAACTAAAAACACCAGCTCTGCTTCCATCCGCCCAGAAAGAGTTGATGTGGTGCAAACACTGATCGCATGTGGTAGAGTCCTCTCGATCTTAGCTTTAATTTTGTGCAAGCTGTTCTTTAGTTTGTGGGGGAGGGAGTCATGATTCCCAGAAAGGATGGTGCAAAAGTGACCCTAAAAAAAAAAAAAAGTGGACATAGAATAGGAAGCAAATTAACTGTAGAGCTGAGTGACTTTGTGTGATCTAGAAAGTTGTCTTGAGGTAGTCATGGTATTTGAGAAACGCAGAGTATTTGCATTACACTACATGGATAATGAAACCCTTGGCACTTTGGCATTATGGTCTGAGAGATTTTTATTTTTATATTGTTATGATTTCATGGGGGTAATTCTTTGTTTCATGGTTTTGCACCTTTGTGCATTTATATGCACTACTGTGTGTGTGTGTGTGTGTGTGTGTGTGTGTGTGTGTATGATAATTTTGAAATCAGAGGACATTCAAAATCTTACAAACTCCTGTGATGCTGATATTGAATGTCTACTATACAGTGGGTCACATGACTTACACACGTCACGAAATGATTCCAGGACACTCCTTTTTCAGCTAACAATGATCTGACTGTGCATTGCAAGTAGGAAGACCTGACACACACTTTCTCTCTGACTCTCCCTCTCTGAGACAGGCTTCTCACTGTGTATCAATCGCTGGCCTGGACTTTCTATGTAGACCAGGCTGGACTCGAACTCATACAGCCCTACCTGCCTCTGCCTCCCAAGTGCTCAGATTGAAAGTGTAAAGTAGAGTCAATCCTTACTGTTGTTTTGAGGCATGTTGTTCTGCCAGCCTGAAGCTGGTTTTGTAGCCTAGGCTGGCTTTGAACTCATCAAAGTTCTCTTGTCTTAGCTTCCTGAATTTTATGTGATTACAAGTGTGTTTTATGATGCCTGACTTGAAGTATAGTTTATATTTCATTTTTCATTTGTAATTATCATAAAAACTCACTTTTGGAGTGCAATTAATATATTTTTCTCTGAGAAAATATGAGTTGGAATCCAATTAAATTAAAATTCTCATGGAAAGCGATTTGATTTCTATTTAATGTCTCTTCATTTAGAGACCTTTTAAAGGAAAGGATTCTTGTCTCCGGAGATGTCCATGTAATTATGTCATTGCTGTTGTGTTTCAGTTTTTCTTTCTTTCCTTCCTTTGTTTCTTATTTCCTCCCCCATGTCCCCTTTGACTTTTCAAGACAGGAGGTGTTTTTGTTTTGTTTTGTTTTGATTTTTCCCCTGTGTATGTTTGGTTGTCCTGGAACTCACTTGACCAGGCTGGCCTTGAACTCACAGAGATCCTCCTGCCTCTGCCTTCCCAGTGCTGGGATCAAAGACGTGCAGCACCACCACCCAGCTTGTAGTTCAATTTTTTCTTTGCTGATATTTAAGGGGAATGTCTTTCTTCTCCTCCTCCTCTTCATTCTTTAAAGACAGGGTCTCATATGTAGACTTGCTTGGCCTGGAAATTGCTATGTCGATCAGGATGGTTTTGAAGTTAAAGATTTTCCTGCCTCTGCCTCCTGAACACTGGGATTAAAGGCATGCCCCTTTAAACAATGAATCAATCAATTAAATCAATTGATTAATTATTGTTAGTGTATGTATGTACATGTACACTTGGGTACATGCACAGTACATGTGTGGAGGTCATGGTCTTGAGACCCTCCCTTGAGACATGGTCTTTCTTGTTGTTTTTGCCTGTTGTGTCCTGTGTGGTTGCTGCTCAGCAAGCTTCCTGACAATTGTGTCTGCTGGCCTCAATCTACACGTACTGGCATTACGTATTTCTTTATTTGTGAGTAGGTTCTAGGGATTGAACTCAGATTTGAATGAAGATGTCTTTGAAGGAAACCTGGATGTCAGTAGGGATCTTGTTTCTACTTCCTCTTGTTTCCTGTTCTACAGTTTTCTTCATCTACAGGTTTAACCTAAAGTTGGTGCTTTATAATCCTCATTCTCTTGACCTTCGTGGCTGAATATACAGCTTTAATAGGAACAATGATGGCTCTAGAGAGATGTGTACATGTGAATTTGTAGATGAAGAACTAATTTATTTGACAGTTCTTGGTCTCAGGATCCTTAACTGAAAAGTGAATGCTTCAGAGGTTAAGATCACTGGCTACTCTTCCAGAGGACCCGGGTTCTATTCCCAGCACCCACATGGTGGCTCATAACTGTAACTCCAATTCCAGTGGATCCAACCCCCTCACAGAGACATACATACAGGCAAAACACAAAGCATATGAATTAAATAAAAAAAATAAACATACAAATAAGTTAATAAATAAGAAAGAAAGATGGTACTGATCAGGGATATCATGCTGATTTCCTGTGAATCTTAAATGAGGCAATGTTTTCAGGTTTTCACTACAGTCTGGTACGTATTAGGTGCGGTTTATAGTAATTCATTTGAATTGGAGAGATAGGAAGAGCAGACAGTGAACTCTAGCAGGAATTCTGTTCCTGTGTATTGATGTAGTTATCCGTCTGACTGTGGGGTTGGCAGAAAAGCTTGTACTCTTTGGGAACACACCTTGCTCACCTTCTCTGCTGTTTCTGCTCTAGCTTTGCCAGTCGTCATGGACTAACCAAGGACTGCACTTAGGGGTCTTTACTTCCACTGAAAAATTGTAATTTGTTTATATTCCCTACAGAAGCTTATGTGTATGATGCTATATATATATCTATATATATCTATATATATCTATATATATCTTTATTGAGGCATAATTGAAACATGATTAACTGCACGTACTAAATGTGTGCAGTTTGATACATTTTGACATTGGTATATACCCGTGAAACCATCACTCCAATCAAGATAATGAGCATAGCCATCCCCACAATAGTTTTCTCATGCCCAGCTGTAATGTATCCTTGACGTCCCTCAGTAGAAGAGGCTCCCTTCGAGGTGGTAAGGCTCAGAATAGCACTTGAATCTTGACTTAGTAATAAACTTTTTTAAAAAGATGCTTTGCTGTTGTCTAGTTTAAGGTAACTTCAATGGGTAGTTAAAAATAAGCATCCTGAGTTCAATGTTCCCTTCTTCTACGTAACCTAAAGGCCTTTTAAAAGCAAAGCTTTCCTTTGAGAAGCAGTTCATAAAACTACTAAAGGGCTTGCAGTTCCACTGTGTAATCATTTCAAAACAACAGTTTTTTCAGCCACCAAAAAGGATGCAGTCTTGACGTTTAAATAGGAAACAGATTGAGTTTTTGGCTGATGCTGCTGAGCTGGTTTAAATGTTGGTTCAGTCAACTTCGGGCTTAGATTACAAGATTTGCAAATTAAAGGAAACCAAAAGGGAAGGAACATCTGCATAGATTCTGACTTTGTGGAATTCCACCCAGGCATGCTTACTCTCCTGGCAGAACAGAGCATGTGTGCAGCGAATAACCACGCAGAGATCACTGCTGTGCTGCGATTATCTTCAAGATGCCGTGGGCACAGACCTGCAGTTAGCATGACGACCATGGGTTTTCACATGGCTGTTTTTAAGCCGTATTTTAGGAAGATTAGGTGTGTGTGTGTGTGTGTGTGTGTGTGTGTGTGTGTGTGTGTGTGTGTGGAGGTGAAGTCCCTGGTGGTGTAGTGGTCCCCTTGCCTCAACCTCCTGAGTGGCTGGAACAACAGGAGCACCCGCAGCCTCACTTGTAGCAAGATCTTGTGTTGATAGAGTGAATGGTATTTAACCAGAGTAAAAGCTTTCCAAATGTCACTAATTGTGTTACTTGATGATTTTATTGTATTAGAGAACTTGTGTTTTGAGGAAGGTAATTTGCTTTAACTAAGGTTGAAATCTGTTATAATCAAAGACTATATGGATGTAATTTACTGAGTAAATTATAACACAGACACAGTAAAATTTAAGGAATCTTTGTCTGCTACTGGGTTAATCATACATTATGTATATGATTTTAAGATGTTTGTTGTAGGTCATCTAGCATGCCATTTAGACAGCAGTCACAAAGAGCTGCTTGATTCAAACATTCCCCACTTTTAGTCTATGAAGGGCTTTTTAATGTTGTTTCATGGCGCTCTGGGTACTCTGTCATCTACTCCTCCATTAGTAAGGTAAGGCATTGTTTTCAAATGGGAAGAAGAAAAGGCTGTCCCCACAGCTCAGTTTCTTTTGACAGTTGTGTGGTAGGGTAGTTGGAGGCTTGTGGCTTCTATAATGGATAGAGTTAAGGGTGCTGATAAACATCCTATAAAGTGCAGATCAGCCCTTGACACAGAGAATTGTGTCATTAGGGTTAAAGTGGAGACATCCTCAGTTTGCAGGCAACAAGCTTCACAGAGATAAAAACTAATAGGGATTTCAACTAATAAAAACTAATAGTGGCATGAGCCACTCTTCCTAGTTCTCAGGTACCGGTTTTTAGTTTGTTTCTTCCAGTGGCTCTGAGTACCCCATGCTAAGCTAGTGTAGGTGTTCTACCAGTGAGCTGCACCCCCAGCCTCTGCTGTGCCTGGGTGTACACATGCACACACAGATACACACAGACACACACAGATACATACATACACATACATACATACACACACACACATACACACACACACACACAACACACAGTGTTCATTTCTCTTTGTTTGGCATTGATTGATAACTAGGAGTGGAATTTCTGGGTGATGCCTCTTTAGATATATGCAAGTAGTTTTCTGTATTCTAGAACCTCTGTTGACGAGTATGGGATTCTATTAGGCAGGACAGTGTAGTGAGTGTGTCCCGTCCTCTGTTCCAGGTGCTATTTGAAAACACTTTGGAACACCATTTTCCCATTGTAGTCACTTAGAACCTCTATACCTTTGCTCGCTCCCCTTTGCCAGCTACTAAACGACGTCAATTAGTGTCTCTTTTAGTTTGAGAAATGTCAGTTAAACTGTAATAGCACAAAACAAGATTTTTGTGGCAGAAGTCCTTGATGTCATTTAGATCATGAATGGGGAAAAAGGTCAGATAGGAAGGCCCTGAATAGTCACTTTGTGGGAAAGGTCATCTGGTGTGAAGTGGAGGGGGGCATGTTTTACAGTTCCCCCAGAGCTGTATTCTGCCTTGAGTGCTACAGGGAGCCATGCTTGCCTTTTATGTATGGTTGTTATACCTCAGGGAGCCATTCTTGCCTTTTACGTATGGTAGTTGTACCTGAGGGGACTGCGGACCAAGTACTGCAACGGCTTTTTAAAGAATTCTGTTGTGTTTTCTGTTTATTTTCTTGGAAAGGAGTAACAACAGCCATGATCCCAGTTGAGGTATTGTTCTGTGTTCATAAACAAATGGCTATTTTTTTTACATCTGTATACATACATACACATACATATACACACACACATATTGGATTCAAAGGTTGTCAATGCTACTATATCATTAAGGCAAATTTTAGATTTTTTTTCCCCTTAAATTCTTTGTTTAGAAAGGAATTGGGTTAAGTTCTTGTCACTGATTTTTATACTGTCACAAAAATATGGCAGTGAGGGCTTCTGATTTGATTCTGTTAGCATCTTGTTTTCCAAACATCAGGTACAGTGGGGATGGAAGCCGTGAGCTGACTGTCCTGTCAGGACGTCCTAGTGTGGGCGCAGGAGGCGGCACTTGTGACAGGGGCTGCGACTGCCCTGTAGGTTTTGAAATGACTGAACTCAAATGTCTAGTATATTTCATTTATCACTCACTTGAATATAACAGTTCATATTTCTCTCTGTGAAAAATGTGAAGCACTGTAACAACCTGGTGGTTTAAAAGACTCTTTCTGCTTTGACTGTAAACTCAAATAACTCCAGAATCTTTTTCATTTTTCCTGAGAATTTGGAAGGACACCTTCTGAAAAGGTTTGCTAACTTTTTTTTTTCTCTAACAAGAGAATAATAAAACTTTGGTTTGTGAGGACCGACTGGCCAGAGAGCGGGATGAACAGCTGCAGGGCAGGTCTGTGATTCACTCGTCAAACAGTAATTTCGGGAAAATGATAACACACCCATCTACCATGAAAGATAAAACTGCTGTGATGGCAGCCATTTTAAATTATTAAATGCTGTAAACGCCATAAAGTTAATTAGAAGAGGAACAAACTCTACAAAGATAAATGTGTTTTCAATATGATCTGGAGGGAGGGGTACAGTGAACAGAGAGGAAATTTATTTCTGGCAGGACTCTAGCCATGGAACTGTGGCTGAACTTTTTACCCTAATTACCTCCTGCTAATGCCTGCAGCGGTCTGGAATCAAAGTGGCGCTTCAGGCCCTGGAAATTCTCTGATGTGGCGAACGTTTGTTGTGTGAGGAGGCTTTCTTAAGAAAAAGCAGAATATTGTGACAGAATTAAAAAAAAATTTCTCAGTTACCACCCACCTCACTTGTTGCCTACAAAAATAGAGTAATTGTTTGCATCTGTGTCTTCCTTCCCCCCCAAGAAATAACTGTTATAAATCAATGTGACAGAGCCAGTGAGCTGAGGCTTGCCCGAGGTAGGTTTTTAGTTTTTAAATTTTTTTCTTTTCAAAGTTTCTCCTTTAGTTTAAAATTTAGGTTCAAAGAAATAAAGAAGCTTTTCTGTGTGTATATCAGTTAAAAAGAAACATTCTGTCACCTCTAAAAGGTGAATTTGCTTTACCTAATGAATTCTGAGGACACTTTTAGAGTCAGACTGATAACTGTTCAGTTGCTTACTCCTAGAAACAGAAATGGGAGTTTGCACACTCCATGTTTAGTCCTCTGGTGACAGAGGAGTCGTAGTAGCTCCCCAGGGCCTCTCCGGAGTTGGAGAGCATTCGTTAATCTTGCAGAGGATTTCTGGCCTCCTGTCTTCTGTGCTGAATAAATGTCTCTTCAATTCTTTGTTTTTCATCCTCTACTGAGAGCATTTCTGTGCTGTGTGCCACACGAAAAGGCCTCTCATCTTATGTTTTGTGAGGCATCAAGATTTCACATCGTCTGCCCTGGTGTCAGGGTGTCTCTGAAGTAGGATCTCCAGTTGGAGCCCGTACATACCGTATTGAAGGACCTTTTAGGTCATTTGTAAAGAAGACCGAAGGCAGTGTAGCTCATTTATGCCGAATTGTCTTTGCACAGGACTGGAAACGTGTTTTGGTGGCCTTTTTTATTTAGGCAGCCTGAAAGGATAGCTTTAATTTTTATAGTTCGATGCTGTGACTTATTTTTTGATCCTGGTCAATAAAGTGAATTTTTATTCCTTATAACAGAATATTAAATTTCTTTCAAGGCCGTGCTGCGCTCACAGCCTCCTGTGATTAGGTTATGGTCACTAATTGCTCCCATGAAATGGTGATATTTTGCCTTTTGTATACTTGCACATTTGTGTAGCACCTGTGACCATGCATCTGCATCGTTTTATTTGTGAATGAAGGCTATTTCTTTGAACTGCCAACTTTCAAATCATGGTATAAATAATTACTGTTTTGTTCCATACCTATGCTAATAAAAACATGTCTTCAGTTCCAAGACAATGATACGTGTTCACTTCTAATGAATTACTTCAGAGTAAACTGCTCATGTTAAAGGCAATATTCAGTTCACATTTCCCCTGGATATTTGCCTTCCTTCCCTTTATTCTGTTTTACCTATCCTTACAGGAGAGAATGACTCAAACTGTTCACGTCTGTCTGATACTGTGAAAACACTATAAATGCTTTTTAATTTCTATAAAAAAATCTAAATAATTATAAATTTACCACCCCCCCTCCTTTTTTTGAGATAGTCTTACTACATAGCCCAGGTTGCTCTGGAACTCACTATGTAGACCATGCTGGCTCACAGAGATCTGCCAGCCTCTGCCTGGAGTGCTCGGATTAACCGTGTGTGCCACTATGCCAGCTGCCAAATAATTTCAAATTCATAGAGAATTGGAACATAAAACGAGTTCCTGCTTACCCATCAGCTGGGTTCCCTTGTTTTAAAATTAATGTTAAGTGGAGTATTCCTCAACAGCAAACAGCTAATGTTTGGGTATTCAATACTGTTCAGTAATACTGGTTCAAGTTCCAGAAGCATTAAAAAAAAAATCGTTATCATGGCCTTGTGGCATAGATGCTAAGAATAATGTCAGCATTCAGAAGGATGAGGCTGGAAAATTAGGAGATTCAAGCCCAGTATGAGACTCGGAAGAAGCGCGAGTCAGCTAGTCCACCGGTCTGGTGTGTTTCTGTACCGATAGTGAGAAGTTCTGAATCACGTCCGGAATAGAAATAAGACATCAAGGTGAGAGGCATAGCCAGGTCCTGGCCCATATATTTGTTTAAACAATTAAGAATTATTTTATGGCCGGGCGGTGGTGGCGCACGCCTTTAATCCCAGCACTCGGGAGGCAGAGCCAGGCGGATCTCTGTGAGTTCGAGGCCAGCCTGGACTACCAAGTGAGTCCCAGGAGAGGCGCAAAGCTACACAGAGAAACCCTGTCTCAAAAAAAAAAAAAAAAAAAAAAGAATTATTTTATTTTATTTTTTATGTGTATGAATGTTTTGCCTGCATGTATGTCTGTGTACCACATGTATGTCTGGTACGTGAGGAGGCCAGAAGAAGGTGTTGGATCCCCTGGCCCTGGAGTACACATACCGGTGAGCCACCATGTGGGTGCTGGGAATAGAAACTGGGTCTGCCCCAATTTGTGTGTTAATGTCATTTATATTCAAATGTCACACTCATCAATAGATTTCTGGAGTTGGCAGTGACAGAGGAGTAAGGAAAGCAGGCTGATTGTTCTGTAATGGGTTGTGTTTGTGGTCTCTGAGCTGGCTTCGCAGAAGTTGGTGTAATTAATGGCCTTTGTTAGTTGAGCCAGACATGAATATTCTGAATTCGGCTTTACCATGTTTCATTTAGCTATGGAAATACACGTCTGTTGATGAGCAAAATGATGTCTGATTTTTATTTATAATAATAGAGAAGCACTTATAAATCATCTTGCTTTTAGGGAAATAAATCTGAGCAATATTTTGTGTATATGTGTATGAGATTTCTTTCACTATAACCAAATTATATAGTTTTCTGATTGTAGTCCATTAGTTTTCAGTGTTTCTTTATAATCATAACTTCAAGTTAGTATACTGCTATCCTAGCTGGGTGTTGTGGTACACACTTGTAATTCAGCAGTCAGAAGTGAGCTGTAACACAGTGAGATCCTCAAACTTCTAAACCTTAAACTGAGAGGCAGTCATCATGTCTTAGTACAGCGTTTCTCAACCTATGGGATGCAGTCCTTTTGGGAGTCAAATATCAGACATCCTTCATATAAGATATTTACATTATGATCCATAACAGTAGCAAAATTACAGTTATGAAGTAACAATGAGATAAATTTATGGGGGCGGTCACCACAACATGAGGAACTCTATTAAAGTGTCACAGCATTAGGAAGGTTGAGAGCCACCGACTTAGTGCATGCTAGACAGTTGCTGCCTACTGGCTTAACATTCCTGGCTCTGTAATTCATTTCTTAGTTGTGAAGATGCCTGGAGGTGGGTTCTCACATTCCACCTGTACATTCTGGGGATCGAACCTAGCCAGTCAGTCTTTGTGGCAATTACCTTCACAGACTGAGATATCTTACCAGTAGCCCAGGCGACCTCAAACTCACCAGGATTCTTCTGCTCTAGCCTCCTAAGTGTTGGGATTCCAGGTCCAGATTATTTTTATTTTATGATATGTATGACACTTTGTCTGCATGTATGTCTGTGGACCACATGTGTACCTCGTGCTCCAAGAGGCCAGAAGCAGGTGTAGGGTCTCTGGAAGTGGATTTACAGATGGTTGTGTGCCTCCAGGTGAGTGCTGGGAATTGAACTCCTTTCCCATGTGTGCTCTTAGTTGCTGAGTCACATCCAACTTTTTCTTTTTTGTTATATATCCCTGCTACTGGTTTTCCATATTTTGTTATCCACCAGAATTTACTAGTAGAATGGGGAAATGGAATAGAGTTTTCTGTGTTTCTACCTTTTAAAAAAGTATATGTGAAAAAACCAAAAATAAATAAATAAAAAGTATATGTGCTGCTGAAGTGAGCATTCTAATAGAAATTTCTAATTGATGCATTGTATTGGTTCATTTTATTAGGAAGAAGGCGTCTCAGTTGAAGAATTTTCTTGATCAGTTTTGTTGGGGGCATGTCTGTAGAACAGTTTACTAATTAATAATTCTATTACTATTTTAAATTTACTTTGTTTAATGAAGGAATTTAGCCAAGTGAAATTTGAGTATCCCACATTTAAACTACAATACAGTATTTGCTGTTGTTCATTGTCATATTTTTCTACCTGACTCTCTGGCACCTGAGTGAATTTCCTCTAGTTTGATACTCAGGAAGTCAGGGTTGCAGTTTCTTTCTTCTGTGTAGCTGTGGATGGTCTAGTACTTGTTATGTAGCCCAGGGTAGCTCCAAACTTAGAGCAAGCCTCCTGACTCAGCCTATCAAGTTCTAGGATTATAGGCATTCACCCTCATGCATGATGTACAACTTCAGGTTTTTTTCTTTTTGGCTTGTCAAGACAGGGTTTCTCTGTGTATCGTTTGTTGCCCTGGAACTCACTGTGGCCCAGGCTGGCCTCGAACTCATGGAGATCCGCCTGCCTCTGTCTCCAGTGCTGGGATTAAAGGCGTGCGCTGCCACTGTGCAGCAACTTCATTCTTTTTATGAATGAGTTCTCTGCTCTGTCTGTCTCCAGTAGGTGGATGTCAGCAATTTAAGTAACAGTCCATGTTGAGAAACTGACATCTTTGCTTTGATCAGAAGTAGATTCCTGATATTTGATATGGAGTATTATAGATCACAGTCCTTTATGATGAAGATTGAATCGGATATTTAAAAAGAAGCTTTCTTCTATAAATTTTGACTACATTTTAAATTTTGGTAAGGATTAAATGAGATAATACATGAAAGTACTTATAGTGATATCTGGGGCCATTCAAATACACAGTTTACATGATTAACTCAAAGGAGTAGAGAGTGTCAGAAGACTTCATGGAGCCAGGGTCACCAAGAGGGGATTTGAAACATCAGGTGTGTATTCCAGAAATGGAAATTTACAGAGTAGCTGTCTCAGTTTCCTGTGTTCATCAGTTCTTTCTAAGGTAAACCGTAAAATAGACCTTCAAAGGACGTTTTGTTTTTACTGTTGCTTTTGAGAGAGTGTCTGCTAGTTAGCTCAGGATGGCCTGTACCTAGGATTGCCCAGCCCAGCTTCATTGCTGCTCTTTCAAGCAGGCACTACTACCATGCCCAGCAGAAAGAGAGATTTATTTGAAAGGCAGTTTCAAAATCTCAGATAAAGTGACTGGAGTGTTGTGCTGGTCAGCTTTGTCAGCTCAATATAAGCTAGGGCCATGTGGGAAGAGGGACCCTAATGGAGAAGATGCCTCCACCTGACTAGTCTGTAGGCAAGCCTGTCTGGCATTTTCTTGATTAATGATTGATCCAGGCCTCTGCGGGCCATCTCCCAAGCCTCCATTGGCATATCTTCTGTATTCACAGCAGGACACCCTCTTGCTGGTGCACATTCTGTGAGTTAGGATGAAGTGGAGTGGCATGTCACCCCCAGAAATATGTCAGATGCAGCAGCTTGTCTTCTAAGAAATACTTTATATTAAAATACTTTATATAAAAAATAATGTACATTAATACATTAATCAATCCTTCCAGCTTACATAAACCATTCTTCATCCTTTCAGTGAGCAATGCCATGTTCAACAAAGAACACTGAACCCCTGCCTTCTGGAAGCTTGTCATTTAGTGTAGAAGGCCCTTAAATCTGATAAATGTACAAAAGTTTGATTACATTCTGTCACTAAGAATGTTTTAATAAATTCTACATGAGAGAAAACCTGTCCATTTTGGTAGCAGTTATTTGGTGGAACAGCTTGATCCCTTCTCACAGCTCTTACAAATGTTGGGACTTTTTATCAGTAGGCATCTTCAGCACTATTCACGGGTATCGTCCTTGATACGGAATTGTGGTTTATTATGTGATGCTTTTAGATGGACTCACGGATTTGGGAAAGCTTTAAACTGAGCAGAAAAACTAAGTGTTGGTGGTGTAGTTATATTGGCATCATCTTGATTACTACTCTTTGCTCCTTCCTGCTGTGTGAGAGAAGTACTTTACTTGCACCTCATAACTAGAATGTACTTTTTATACTCTTAAAACTTATTATTTATTCATGTGTATATCTGCGTGTATGTACATGTGAGTGCAGCATGAGAAAGCCAGAAGAGGGTGTTGAAATTCCCTGGAACAGGAATTACAGGTGGTTGTGAGCCATCATGTGGTTGCTAGGAAGTGAACTCAGGTCCTCTGGATGTGGAACAAGCTCTTTTCCAATGAGCCATCTCTAGCCCCCAATTTTTATACCTTTGAAAATTATATATGTTTGTTGGTAACCTGTTGTGGTGTGGCATTTTCCATCTTAGGCACCAAGTTGGCTCAAGGATCAAAGTATCAGAATCCAGGTGTGGTGGTCAAGGCCTTTAATCCCAGCACTCAGGGAACTTTCTCAAAACAAAATCAAACAAAGAATATCTTGACTCTGGCTTTATTTCTAACACCCCTCCTGTTTGTATGTGGAGATTGTGTTGGGTGTGTTGGGTGTCACAAGGAGGGACTGGACCCCTCCTTGTGACAGCATCCTTCTTAGCACTTTTCAAGATGAGGAAATGGTAGAAAGTTTAGTCACCGGGGTTTATTCAGAAAGAATAAAGAGTTACTAAGTAGGCTAATCACAGCTTTAGCTTTTAATATAATATGGCTAAGTTTCCATTTTCTTTCTTTCTTTCTTCTTCTTTTTTTTAAATACTAGTTAATAAAGAAGGAGACCAACAGGCTTTTGTTCTTCAAGCTCGGAATAAGAATACAATACTATAATGCTATCAAAATTTCCCTCTTACATTTAAGGGCTTAGATTTAGCAACACATGTTGAAGATTGTGCAGCTTTTTCCTATTTAAAAATAAGTGTTTCCATGCTTCTGACAATTCTTGGTAGATTTTAAATATCTTTGCTCTTTTTGTATTTTTCTTAAGCATTGCACATTCTTGGAAAATGTCACTTTCTCAGATACTTTGTTGCACTTTTCCCAGTTTTGTTTCAATCTGTTAAATATCATGAATGGAAACAATAATGGTCTTTGTAAAGGAAATGGTATTAATGTTTAGGATTTTCAAATCATAAAAGCCATATTTCACTTGGCATTAACATGACAGTCATTGTATTCCTTTTTTTTTTAAAAAAGCTGTTTTGAAAACTTGTCCAGTTTACAACGATTGTGACTCTCATGATACCTGAATGCAAGTGTCATGGTGTTCAAATAATTAAAAAGTAGACCTGAGATAAAATTGAAATATTTTATATTTAATTTAATAAACAATGAGTTGTAATTCCAATTTCCCATCAAGTTTTAAATTACCTATATATTTTTTATCTCTTTACCCACTAATTGTATGTGCACACATGTGGGTGCCTTAGGACACAAGTAGGGGCAGAAGACAACCTTTGGGAGTTGGTTTTCACCTTCTCACATGTGGGTCACAGGCGTTGTCGTGAGTTGTCAGGCTTGGTGGCGAGTACCTTTGCTGACTGAACTGTCTTACCTGCACTCCGTCAGACTTTAAGCATCGTTTACGTCTGTCTACTGCTCCCTCTTTGGGTGGTATTTAAATTCAGAAGATACAGTATTAGTTGCCATGGCTAACCTCATTACAATAAAAAAATGCTGAGGTCCTCAGCACCATACATGTTTACAGAGGCCTAGTGATTCCTTGCTCCGTGGATTCTCAAAGCCTAGTTCATGACCTAGAAAATAGACTGTCAAGCCTTCCATAGAAAATCATTACACAAGAATGGTTGGTATACAGTGCGTATAACTTAAACCCCTGTTTAACTCCCAGCCTTGGATCTTTTCCCACTTTGGCTGCTTTGACTTAAGCCTCACTACAATCTGGATTTTTTTTTTTTTAAACTGAAAATAGTCAGTATATAATAGTGTATAAAACTTACCTAAATGTTATCTTCATATATGTTTGATAAAGTCATTGAACCTTTTAACTCCAATTCACACATAATAGATTACTGGTGAGACTTTCAAAAAGTAAAGTAACTTTGAATTAATTTGTTCACTGTAGGGTGAGTCTGACTTAGCTGTAGAGCTCTTGCTCAGTGTGTTCTAGGCTCCAGGTTCAGTTCCTGGCACCACAGGATAAATAACAAATAAGGAGAAACATGCCTCCTTTACTTTGTAAATTGTTCTTTACTGTCACAGTAAATGTGAACATAGGAAAAAAATGTCTTTAATTATGCAACACAGCTCAGGTACATTTGTTTTTAGTGTGTTAAGATAGTCTTGGACGATTCTGAATGAGTAACAATAGTGTAGCATAGGCAAGTTATTACCAACATTTAAACACATATCTTTCATTATAGCCTTTTAAAGTAGGAGACTGTAATTATCTAGTCTTCAACTCCCTCAGAGACCCAAGGAAAAAATATTACCTAAGTAAACGGGAAGTACAGGCAAGTGACTTCCAAAAAAATGTAGGAAATGATAGAAACAGCTGACTGCCTGGATAGTCACCCAAGGTTCTTCTGTAACATTGGGGCATCCATCTTCAGCCTACAAGCCTAGCATATCTGACAGACTTTTCTATGAAACAGGACATTCTGAAGGGCCTTCCTACCTTGTCTTGGCAAAGTTTGGCAGTCCTTTCTTTTGAATCTTGCTTGTCTATTTGAACAGTTTACTGTCAGCAGTTGAGGTGAGCACTCAGGAAGCAAACTGTTGAGTTCAAAGCCACCCCAGACTACACGAGAATAATCTAGTCTAAAAGAGAAACAGAGCCAGGTAGTGGTGGCACACACCTTTAACCCTAGTACTTGGGAGTCACATGCCTTTAATCCCACAGACTACTGTCTGTTGAAAACTTGCAAAGCAAAGTATAAAGGTATAGACATAAGTGTTTAGAAGGCAGTTTGGTGACACAGCACAGACAGTAGTTGGTTCTATCCTAGCACCTTTAGGGCCATGGACTGTTGACCAGATCTGCAGTACTCCTGTGGAACAGATTTCTAATTCAATCAGAAAGTGGTTGGTTGCTATCTAACAGTCAGCCATCATTGTGCCAGTGGGCATATCTTCCCTGGTAGGTTAGTATTGCAGCAAGGTCTGGTGCTGATATCTTTTCTCCCTCAGCAGACTGCATAGTCTAACATGATTAAAGCTAGCAAGCAGGAAGTAAGTTTCCTGGTTTTTTGAGATTGATTTCTTTATGTAATGGAGCCAAAGTGGGTGGTGTCTGTTGTGTGATATTTTGATTGTGTTCTGACAAATAAAGCTTGCTTGGAGTCAGAGGGTGGAGCTAGACACTAGCTGACTAAAGCTAACTGTAGAGGTTTGGAGGATTGTAGACAGATTGGAGAAAGGAAGTAATAAGGCAGGGCTGAGAGAGGATCTCAGTTCTTTTTGGGGGAAAGAACCGAAGAGGTAGGAAGTCACTCTTGGATGATTCCATGCTTTTCTGATCTTTCAGGTTCTTACTACCCCCAATATCTGACTCGCAATTTAAAAAAAAAAAATTTAAATATTTTTTCTGATCTTTTGTTGATAAATAATAATTAGGTAAGGCTTCAACCTGGTATGCAATGTGGAGCAAGAATTTCCACATAAAACCTGACAAAGCTTAAAAAAAAAAGGTTCTAAAATGGAACCAAGAACAGCTTCCCAGTCTTAGGTCTCTCTTGCCAGCTGTGGTACAGAGAGGCATCTCCTGGCAATGCCTGCAGGCTTGAGCTGCCAGCAGAGCAGATCCCGCCAGCCTGCCATGAAATGAACCGCATCATGGGTTTAGGTTTTGCTCATGCAGACAGAAAAGGTTGCAGATGCACAGTAAGGACATATTCAGACGAAAAGAGCCTTTAAACAGGTCACAGTGTGCTTAAAAATATACGTAGGCTTGGGAGAGAAAAGAAAAAGAATATATCTAGTCTTAGATTAAAAAATATAGTTTTAAAATAATAAAGTTCTTAGAAAGGAATAGAGTAACAAAATATATTTTATTACATTTATTATAACAAAATATACAGACTCTGGATAGTATATGTTATTGTGTTGTCTTTTAATTTTTTGGCTGCTGAGAAAGGAGTGACAGCTGCTAAGAGACATTGATTATAAATGCTGCTTGATTAGTGCAACCTATATATTTTAAAATGTCTTGACTTCACAATTTAAGTTAAAAGGTGTATTGATTTGGGGTAGAGGTTATGCTTTAATTTCCACAGGAAATTAGAGAGTGTGGATTCATTCTGTGTTAAAGAAAATCAGGTTTGATCAGATAAGCCACCCTGAAATCCTGTCTACAGACATGAAAAAAAAATCTAAAAGAACTACAAGACAAGTAATGTATATTGTACTTGCTCAAACATAAAACAAAAAAAAAATCATCTTTAACTAACTTGTACACATCACATTTTCTATACTTGTGATGTATAATACCTTTAAAAGTTTATATATATATATATATTTTTTTTTCAGAGCAAGGGGATCAGATACCAATGAAAACAAATGTCCCAGGATCTCAAAATGCCTCTGTTATAGTCTCCACAGAATCTAGCATCAAAAACAGCTTCAAGGCTGCTGGCTGAGATGAAACTTTATTATTATCTCAGTTTTTTCAAGGGTCCCCCAAAGATAACACCCACAAATAGCAGGAAGTAGTCTAGAGAGTGATGTCCACATTTCCAAATGATTGGTTAGGGATATTTGTCATCATTTAGAGAGGATTGGTTACAAATTGTTATTGAGTCATAGTCAGGAAAAAAGCTAAACAAAGGAGTTAAATTCAAAGATCTCTTTCTAAAGGAAAACAGGGCGACAGGCTATAGAAAGGATGAGATAAAAGGGTAGATTATTGAATCTACTTTAATCCAAAAACAGCTATTAATTTAAAAATATTTTACATTAGTATGGATTTTAGTTTATTGATACAAATTTAAAGTTATTTCTGTTATACTGTATGTATGTTTCTATTCTTGTTTTAGGTTATTGTGCTTATGCAGCTCATTTAAAATGTAATATATAATTAAAAATACAGATTAATAGTCATCTATAATAGTCAAACTTACAGTCATGTTAGGTATGTTTTCAAGGTCAGAAACAGATATATTTAGATAGATATATGGTCTTCAAACACTTCAGAGATCTATGGAATATGTCATTAAAGGAACATAAAGTTTTTCATGACAATGAGATGTGTCTGCTCCTGGCAGCACCAGTCTAATTCAGAGATGATGATGGGCATCGAAGAATCTCCATATGGAGTTCACTCTCTTTGTGGCAAAGGTTAGCCACTGGGCAAGAAACTGCCCTTGCCTTGACTGCTGACAGTATGCTGTCCAGATTGGTCAAGCAGGAAAAGAAAGTGACTGCTGAATTTCTCCAAGACAAGGTGGGACAGTCCTTCAAAAATCCTGTTTCACGGAAAAGTCTGTCAGATGTTTGAGGCCTGCAGGCTGATGATGGACACCCCAACATTACAGCGGTGCCTTGGGTACCTGTCCTGGCAGCCAACTGTCTTTCTCATTTCTTAGTTTTAGATTTACTCAGATAATAATATATCCTTCTTGGCTGGGCATTGGTGGTGCATGCCTTTAATCCCAGCACTCGGGAGGAAAAGGCGGGTGGATCTCTGTGATTTCAAGGCCAGCCTGGTCTACAGAGCGAGATCCAGGACAGACACCAAAACTACACAGAGAAACCCTGCCTCGAAAAACCAAATATATATATCACAGTCCTGTGATATTCATTTAATTACCCTTGTCTTATGGGAACAACATTGTCCACTCATGCAGGCAGGGTTCCACTTCTAGATCACTCTGCTCACTCCTCTGGCTTATTCCTGCTTAATTAAACCTTTAAGCAGAAGTTTATCCCTGCTCCCTTTTTATATCATGTGTGTTCTAACCCTTCTCATTTATTTATGCATGTATTATATTTCTCTTGGTCTCACTGAAACTCTTAGAGATCTGGCTGCCTGACTCCTGAGTGCTTGGATTAAAGGAGTATGCTATTATGTCCCACTCTTGTATTTAAGTCTCAAGGTTTAAACCCGGTGGTGGAGATGCTCGCTCACCTTTAATCCCAGCACTTGGGAAGCAGAGGCAGGTGGATCTCTGTGAGTTCGAGGCCAGACTGGTCTACAGAGCAAGTTCCAGGACAGGCTCCAAAGCTACCCAGAGAAACCTTGTCTTGAAAAACCTAATTAAAAAAAAAAAAAAAAAGATTTAAAGTTTCCATATGGCCTTTCATGAATCCTTCTGCTGCCTCCTCCATACTCCTGTGTCTCCTTTTCTGTCTCTTGCCTGGCATGTTGAAATCCCATATATTAATGTCACTTTCACTTTCCAGCTTTTGCCTCACGTGTCCTGCAGCTCTGTTATTTGGTCCATTTGCAGTTAGGTTGTTTGTGTGTTCCATAGTATTGAATCACTTGCCATTATGTCCCCACCCCAGTCTCTGCTGCTTTGATTAGTTCTGTGGCTTATTTACTTTTTATTAATCTGTTTGGCATGCATGCTGCCTGCCTTCCTTTGTTAAATTTGAAGTGAATTAATAAAACAAAACATACCCTGCTAAATTGTAGTTCGTTGGCAATGTTGCAGAACAGTTACCTGTTATCTGGTTCCAACCCATTTTCCACACGTTGAAGGAAAACACACCCATTAGGCTGTCAATCCCCATTTCCTCCTCCCTCTAACTCAGGCAGCCAGAAATCTGTGTTTTGTCTCCACGGATTTACCTATTCAGGATATCTTAGACAAATGGATTTCTACACGAGGAGGCTATTTGCGTCTCTGCTTCTTTTACTTAGCATAATGTTTTTGAGGTTCATCCACATGGCCGATCATGTCAGTACTGTCCAGCAGAATAGTCTTTTTCTGTGCTTATCCCACGGCTGATCTGTGTGTTGTGAGCATATGTGTGCTTCAGTTATTACAAAAATGCTGTTGTGAGCCTTGATGGATCAGCTTTTGCACAGACATGTGCTTTCACTTCTCTTGGGTGTTTGCCTAGGAATGGAGTCCTTGCATCACAGGTAATACTCTTTTACTTTTTCAGGAGCTGCCAGCCTGTTTTCCCAAAGGCAGCACACCATTTCCATTTCCCACCTGTGGTAGCTACTTTTGCACACCACCACCTGTTGGCAGCTGCTTAAAGGCTCATGTCATCTGAGGGATTTCAGTCCCTCTGGCAGGGAATGCATGGTGTAGTGGCACATCTGTGGTTCCAGGAGTGTCTGTGATGGGAGCATGTGGGTCTTCACATGGCAGCTGACCACCAGGAAGCCGAGACTACAGGCCAGAATCAGGGTGAGGAATAACCAACCTTCAAAGGTGCACCTGCTAGTGACTCAATTCTAGTGCAGGCCCCACAGCTTTCACACCACAGGCTGTGGAGATGGCTGAGTAGGTAAACTGCATGCTTGTGTAAATGTGAAGACCTGAATTTTGACCCACAGCACCCATGTAACAGGTGGGTGACGTGCTGGGGGTGAGATGCAGAGACAGGCATATCCTTGGTGCTTACTATGTAAGTTGGCCAATTGGGTGAGCAGTAGGTTCACTGAAAGGCCCGTTCCTTAAAATAATGGGGAGGATGATTAAGGTAGACATCCAGCATTGACCTTTTGTTTCCATATGCATAGGTGGTATATATGCATGAGCTATATATAGCCACAAGTTAGGAACCAGGCACTCTTTACAGAATCATGTGGAGGCCATTTCACCACCACTCATAGACCAGAATTCTAGTTTCTCTTGAGAGTTTTTTTACTTTAAAATTTTGCCCAATCTAGTGAGAGTGACATTGTATCTGGCTTATTGTTTTGAGACAGGATCTTTGGCTAGTTCATTAAGAAATATGATTTTTCTTTATCCATTCATATGTAGTTGTTTTGAGGCAGGATCTCACTTAAGCCCAAACTGATCTGAAGCTCACTCTGTGCCCAGGTTGACACTGACTCCCAGGTAATCCTCCCATCTTAACCTCCCAAATTCTGGAAATACAGACAGTCCCACCATGCTGGGCTTCTGGGCTAGTTACCATGCTTTTCCAGAGACTGCCTGTTACAACAAATGCTGCTAGTTAATGATTGGTAACAGTGTCTCAGTTAGGGTTTCTTTTTTATTTTTTAATTGCTTTGTTTTTATTGTATTGAAATGTACTTAACAAGATGATCATTGAATTGGTAAGTGTACAACACAGTGATTTTAAATTGTTCATAATAGCATGTAACTGTCACTGCTATCTATATCCCAGTTTTTAAATCTCCTTTTAATTTATTTTTTGTGTCTTTCACGTCATGCATCTCCATCCCATTTATTTCCCCATCCCTTCATATCTGCCCTCTGCCCTTGTATCTTCCCCTGCAAAAAAATAAAATATAAGAGTAAGAAAAATAGAAAAAACCCCCCAAAATTAGTGTTGTCATGGAAGCTGTAGTGTGACACAGTTAATCACTTAATAAACCCTTTTATCCATATATGTTTACTTGCAACTGTTCATTGCAAAGAGTCATGGGTCTGGTTCTAGGCCTCTGGTTTCTGCTTCACTATTGATATTGGACCCTCACTGGAACTCCTCTTGGTTATCCTGTTGTTGCCCTGTTTAGTGGAGATCCTGCACCTGCAGGGCCGGTCCCTTCAGCAGTCACACATAGGGTAGATGTTTGAGTGGGACAACTCGTCACTCTTGTTCTGGGCCTAGGTAGTTAGTTGCAGGGTTGGTCGAACACCAGCTGTCCCTTGTCCTCACCACCAGGGTGAGCTCTCCTGCACTGCCCTGGCTAGTTCAGCGGTGGGGCCAGTACTCCTGCTTTGATGTCCTCTGGGTGGGTTCTCTCACACCCACACCTTAAGGCATGGTGTAGGGGCCACTCTCTGAGTGCTGCAACTGATGAGGGGCAGGAACAACTCTCCTGCTCTTAGGACCTCAGGGCCAGCTCTTCCACCTGCCTCATGCAATGATTGTTGGGGCAGGGGAAGGAACCTCTGCCCTGCCCATGCTGCCACATGGGGATAGCTCTCCTATGCTCACAGCTTTGGGGCTGACTCATCCGCACCTCTGCCAAAAGGACTGGCTCTATTGTGCTGCCCAGGTTAGGTGCAGGGCCTGCTCACCCAAGTGTTGCGTCTTGTAGGGGACTGGGGCAGCTTTCCCTCTCTAATGATCTCAGTTAGGGTTGATGAAAACACCACAATTGAAGCTGGGCAGTGGTTGCACATGCCTTTAATCCTAGCACTCAGGAGGCAGAGCTAGATCTCTGTGAGTTTGAGGTCAGCCTGGTCTACAGATGGAGTTCCAGGACAGCCAGGGCTACACAGAGAAACCTTGTTTCATTATTTTGCAAGGAGGAAAAAAAAAAAGAAAAAAACAGACAAGACTACAGTTGATACCTTGTCAACTTGAAACACAACTTTTAAAGATATAACCTTTTCTTTTAGTTCATTCTCAAGATCTCAAATTAATATCACAAATATAAAATATTACAAAAAGTCCCATCATCTTTACCAGTTCAAACACCTTACAAGTTCAGTCCCTGTAAAAATCACAAGTCTCTTTTAAAAATTCAAAGTCTCCCAACTGTGGACTCCTATAAAATAACAGATAACCCAAATATTTCTTACTTTAAGAGGGAGGAACCTGGGCACAGTCATAATCTGAACCAAGCAAAGCCGAAATTGAACAGGGTAAATCACTCAGTGTCCAATATCTGGAATTTACTTAGGCTCTTATGGACTCCTCCAAAAGGGCTTGGGCAGTTTTTCTGGATCTGGGGCACTCCAGTGCTGCTGCTGCTCATCTTGGTGGTCATCCCACAGTACTAGCATCTCCAAAATGCTGGGAGCTCTTGCTGTAACCCCAATTTACTTTAACCATTTGCCTCTCCTAGGCCTTTTTCAGGGACTCCAGCCCTCCCACACAGTGCCAAGCCTCAGCTGTTCTCAGTGTGCTGACTCTAAGGAAACACTTCCCAGAACATTTCACTTCAGTGATGCTGGTCTCTTCTTAATCACCACTGATGATTTCTTCCCTCCACCCCACCACCATCAATTGTCCCAGTAAAGCAATGGTTTTACTTCAGTGGCTGTGATCTTTTATTAATCACAGCTGTTTATTTAGCTTGAGTTGACCAGAACCACAGATTCTGCACACTAATGGTCCAGTAGATTCTTCCCTCTGAACCTTCCCAAGGCCTCCATCATCTGCTCTGTTCTCAACACTCTAATCTTCCAAGCTCCTCCAGAGCAGCTTGCTGAGCTCTCAACAGTCAATGGCTATTTTAGCCCAAAGTTCCAAAGACTATCCACAATGCTCACCAAAACAACATGGTCAGGTCTGTCATAGCAACACCCTACTATCCTGGCATCAATTTCTGCCTTATTTAGGGTTTCTGTTGTAATGAAACACCATGACCAAAAGCAACTTGGGGAAGAAACAGTCTATTTGGCTTACTCTTTTACATGGTAGTCCATCATCAAAGGAAATCAGGACAGGAACTCAAAACATGGCTGGAACCTGGAGATAGGAGCTGATGTAGAGGCCATGGAGGAGTGCTGCTTGCTGGCTTGATCTTCATGGCTTCCTCTGTACCAGCCCAGGGATGACCCCACCCACAATGGCCTGGACCCTCCTCCATCAATCACTAATTAAGAAAATGCACTACAGGCTTGTCTACAGCCCAGTCTTATGGAGGCATTTTCTCAATTTGGGTTCCCTTTCTTTCAAATGACTCTAGCCTGTGTCTAGTTGACATAAAATTAGCCAGCACACAGAAGTTATAATGGTAATGCCTAGTTATTAAGGAGTATGTGAAAGAAAGTCTATGGGGGAATGAGTTGTAATTAGTTGTGGATTTGAGAATTTAGGCCTGAGTTTATGATATTTGATTATTCAGAGTTAAAAAGATTTGATAAGTATGGCTCTTTTTGTTTGACTAGTGTCATTTCCAACTATAGATTCATCTAAATGATCATGTTGGTGCTTTCTTATCTTCTATATTCATTATATTTTCAACATTCTCTCATCCTGGAATCCATGTTGTTTTGTGGTTTATAATTGCTTTTAAAGAAAGCTTTTTCATTAAAAGGAAAAAAAAAAACCCAGCCTTGATCTTTAAATAGCTGTAATCAACCTTTCTCACTGAAGTGAGTTGACTATATAAATTCCATTCCTTTGGCTATTGTAATACATGAAAATTAGGAATTTCCTCATAAAATATTAATAACTTCCTTTATGAACATGAGTCAGGTGTACAACAGCTAACAGATTGTTTGTATAAAAGTTTTGTTCGACACACTTGCTTTGTAACTTATTATAAAACACCTCACTTATGTAAGGGCTAGGTCAATTGAGCTGAATTACATCTATTTCTGTATTGATGATAGAAATTACAATCTACATTTATTGTTTATTTTGATATATGTGTTAAAAAACACCATTGGCCGGGCGGTGGTGGCACATGCCTTTAATCCCAGCACTCGGGAGGCAGAGCCAGGCGGATCTCTGTGAGTTCGAGGCCAGCCCGGGCTACCAAGTGAGTCCCAGGAAAGGCGCAAAGCTACACAGAGAAACCCTGTCTCGAAAAACCAAAAAAAAAAAAAACCCAAAACACCATTGGTTTGGCTCAATTCTGAGGTTTTACACACTCATTTTCTAATTCAGTTGTACCTTTTTTTTTTCCTGTGGACTCAGCCTTTCACTCGAAATGAACTCAGTTAAATTCTTGGGTTTCTAAATTTGTAGTAGGAATTTTCTGTTTGAAAGAATCAGATTAATCCTGAAGTGAAGTCATACCTCTGTTTCAGTGGCAAACACACAGTTAGGCATGCCAGTCTATCTGAGCTATGTAGAACCCAGACAACTATATAACTTTATTATGGCATTGTGTTCTGTGGTGCATGAGTGGTGTGTCGTAGTACAAAGCAAAGCTTGTTTTGCAGTATGGCAAGTTGTGGGACATGCAGACCCCGTGGTTTATGGAAAGCTTTCTCTTTAGCTGCCTTAGAGCAAAGCCTCTCTTGCTGTGTTCCACGCAGATGGGCAAGGCTTTTCAAAAGAGAGAATGCTGGGCATGCTTGCAAGCACTTGCTCACATCATGGGCAGGAAGATGTTGGCTGCCTCATGAATGTATGAATTAGTAAGAACTCTTAAAGGATTACTTTTTTTTTTTTTTTTTTTTTTTTTTACTAATGGTTAGGTGTTTTCCCAATATGTACATTGTTTATAGTGCTGACCTGTTAGTAGCATTGAAGTGAGGCTTCATGGTGTTTCCCACCTCTATGAGGATGTTGGAAAACAAAGTCTGTCCATGGGCCCGGGAAGCGCATGGGCCGGGAAGCAGTTGGATTATCTAGTGCGGTCATGGTCATGAGCACCTCACTGGAAATGAGTTTGCCCCTTCCTGTTATGTTTCATTGTTTGCTAAATTGTCCTCCCAGCAGCAGAAGATCTGATTAATTTGCATTTTGTTAGTTTTAGAAATTAAATATCGAGATTTTAGAAAGTTTTTTCTTATCTTCAGTTACTCTGAATATATGCAAGGTAATGCCTTCCACCATCCTGGTAGAATAGCAGTTCCGCCCATACCAGGGGTGGCTCAGTCCACTTTGTCCTCTGTGTCCCTGTGTTGCTGTCCCTGGCCGTCACTGAATTGTTTATTTCTACACATAGAGGGTTTTTGTTACAGTGAGACATTCTCTGATTTATTTTTGTGCTATGAAAATTAGTATATTTGTTTTTAAATTTTAATTTTTTTGTGTATTCGTGTGTACATAAGTAATGTTTGGACTTGCTTGTGGCCTAGGGTGTACGTAGGTGGAAGTCAGAGACAATTTGGGAGATAGATCTCTTCCACTCTCTGAACCGTGGGGATGGAGCCCAGGTTGTTAAGCCTTCTGGCAAGTGCCTTTACTTGCTGGGCCTGTATTTTTACTTTGTGAATGTTTGTGTTTGTGGTTGTATATGCCATAGAATGCTTGTGGAGGTCAGAGGACAACTTTAGATGCAGATATTTTCATAGTTTTTCTCACTTAAGAATAGGCTGCAGACACTGGATGGAGACAGAGTAGTTGGCTGTTTCCTTTTTAGACCTATGGCACTTTCCCAGTTAATTTTCAAATACAATAAAGACCATCAAAATTTAATAGCATTATGCTTTCAATAAAAATTATTAACTGGCCAGAAAAGTATATAGATCCTTAACTGTTCGTGTGTATTAAGGGATCTTTTAATTTTTGAGAGGGCTGGCTTAGAACTCCTTATATGTGAGAATTACAGGTATGTGCTGCCACACCTGACTTCAGCTGTGCAAAAAGTTTAATTTACTTTTAGTTTTTATTTTTGTGCATTGTGAGTTGAATCCTTGAAGACTGCTGTGTGTGGTATTTTAAAATTGCACTTTTTCATTTTTCTTCATTTTCAAAGCTCTGATGGTAAATTTATGTATACCTTGTATCTAGTGACCTTGATCAGTCCATGTATGAACCACAACAATTGTCTTTAATGTCCGGGGACATTACATGTATCTTTTCTCTTCACACTGTTGAGCTTTATACACACCCAACCAGGTTTGAAGCAAATAAAGGCAGCATTCTTTCCCATAAATTGTGTTTTCATTTATGCATAGAATCTACCTACCTTGATAAACTGAATCATTCACTTTCTGTCTAATTTTAGCATCACATTTCCAGTATTTTACATTTATATGCATTATCTACTAATTTTATTTGTTCGTTTTAAGCTATTTTAATCCTTTTTTAAAAAAATGTATTTATTTTTATTTTATTGATGTTTTGCCTACATGTATGTCTGTGTGAGGGTGTTGGATCCTGGAGTTACAGATAGTTGTGAGCTGCCATGTGTGTGTTCTGAATTGAACTCAGGTCCTCTGGAAGAGCAGCCAGTGCTCTTTACCTCCAAGCCATCTCTCCAGCCCCACTAGTCTCTTACTACACGTTTTTAGTATTGGTGGGCATGATCCCTTCTTAGTTCCTTTAATAAGATTAAGAAAATATTTCTTATAATGAACATGTTTACCAATTTGTTTATAAAATTGTAATCTTTTTCATTCCATTCCTTCTACGTCCTTCCCTGAACTGGAACTCACAGAGATATACCTGCCTCCCCAGTGTTGGGATTTTAGGCATGTACAACATATTTGGCCTCCAATGTTTTAATATATTTTTATTCTGCCTTCTGAGTGCCAGAATTAAAGGTTTGGCTCACCCAGCTTGGCCCGATGCTACGTTTTTAAAAATGAGTTGCCTTGGGTGGATTACTTTTATTTTGTGTTATAACCTTTTAATTTCTTTCTTCTTCATTTTTGTTTGTTTTTGTTTTTTGAGGCAGGGTTTCTCTGTGTAGCCCTGGCTGTCCTGGAACTCCCTCTGTAGACCAGGCAGGCCTCAAACTCACAGAGATCTGCTTGCCTCTCTCTCCCAAGTGCTGGGATGAAGGGGTGCGCCACCACTGCCCGGCTTGAATGAATTTCTTAATGCCATGTGCTAAGGACATGTGTGGTGTGCTCTCTTCTCTTTTCTTAAAGTCGTGTTTGTTTTTTAGGACAACACCACCGTACTGCTGCGTGGATCTGTATTCACTGCGTACTGGGGAAATGGTGAAGTCTATTCAGTTTAAAACACCTATTTATGATCTTCATTGTAATAAGCGGTAAGTAGTTTTCATATATTTATTTTCAAATTGTAATGTGCCTCCTTGACATGTGGAACACTACCAATTTTGTGACTTCAAGTCATTGGAAAAAATTTTAATTTCTTTCCAGTCAAAAAGTTAAGGAATGCTTTCCAGCCTCCTGACCTAACCATGAGTAGTGAGATATGAATGGAATTTACCTAACAAAATGGAGGAGCACAGGCAGTATCTGTGAGAATACAGGAAAGCCAGGTATTGGAATGGTATGCGTCTCTCTGTTTTCAGTGCTGAGCATCAAGCCTGGCTTGTTGCATAAGTTGCTAGGCAAGCATCTGACCATTAAACTTCAGTCTAAGACCTTGAGTATTATTTTGGAATAATATTTGGTTGGAGGACTTATTGGGCTGTCCCCAGACTCTCATTTTACACTATTTTGATGCAAAGTCTCAACAAGTTTCCCAGGCCGGCTTTGACCTTGTTATCCTCCTGGCTCAGCCTCCCCAGTGTTGGGATTTTAGCCATGTACACCATATTTGGCTGTAGCTAGAATTTTCCTGCTTGGCCCACAGTCAGGACAAATCTCTGACACCCGCCAGTCCCACAGCCGCTCAGACCCAACCAAGTAAACACAAAGACTTATATTGCTTACAAACTGTATGGCTGTGACAGGCTTCTTGCTAACTGTTCTTATATCTTAAATTAACCCATTTCTATAAATCTATACCTTGCCACGTGGCTTGTGGCTTACCAGCATCTTCACATGCTGCTTGTTATGGCAGCGGCTATCTCCCTGACTCAGCCTTCCACTTCCCAGAATTCTCTTTTCTCCTTGTCCCGCCTATACTTCCTGCCTGGCCACTGGCCAATCAGTGTTTTATTTATTGACCAATCAGAGCATTTGACATACAGACCATCCCACAAAGCATTTGGCCTTCAATGTTTTTGTATATTTTTAATCCTTCACATTTCACAACAGAGTTACAAACAGGGATTAGATCCATTTTCCTTCTTTCAAATTGTGGGAAGATATTCAAGTGTAGATAAAGCGACCTGAATTCTAGTGGTAATGACATGTTAACTACGGCTCTTAGAGAAGGAAGACTTGGGAATTTTGTCTGTGCACCACTTTGCTTGCACAGGAGAGGAAGCTGAATAGGATGTTAAATATCTTGATTGATTCTTGGGTACAAGGTGTAAATCTTCTGCCCCCAAGAACAAACACATGAGGCAGGGAACGGGCTCTGTGAGCAGAGGTTCCTGCTGGGCAACAAGCATTAGGACTTAATTCTGATTCTCAGAACCCAGGGAATAGCTCGAGGTGGCTGTCACCCCAGGACTCCTAAGGCAAGGTTGGAGGTAGGACCAGATCCTGGAAACTCAGGGGCCAGCTAGCCTGGAATACATGGTGCCTCTAATGACATCTGAGGTTGTCCTCTGATCTTCACATGTATCCACACACATGTTGTGATATATGCATGCCAACCCACAGTCATACAAATGAAAATGAATAAATACACACATACACACACACACACACACACACACACACACACACACACACACGCACAAAATCTAAAAGGGCAATAATGCATGAGACATGAGAAATTCTTTTGTGTGTTAGAGGCCCTAAATTCAATTCTTACCACTGAAAACAAGAGGGACAATTACTTGTGGACTTGGTACTAGTAGGTAAATTCAAATTCAAGGACAACACACTGCGAGTTGTGAGAGGCAGAAGAAACACTTAATGAACCAGTGCCATTATAATGAGTCCACCTCACTTCATAGAAAACTGTGTGTGGAATGCTTTGCATCCAATAGATAATATAGTTTACCCAGAAAACTGCCCATCCTGTCTCAAATAGACTTATTAAAAAGCAACATTAGCACATTCTAAATAGAAGACTTTCAGATTACACTTTCTTTACATTATAAATCCACAATAATCCACACAAAGTAGCAACAAAACTTTTTTGTTTAAATAGTTTTCAGAGCTTAAGTTAGAGAGGACATCAAAGTTAGTAATTATATAGCTTTTAAAAATTAATACCAAAATGTGTGTGTTTTAGAAGTTTAAGAGCTTCATAGAAATGCTTCTGGTTGCCCCAAGATGCACATGGTCGGCTGTATCTGAACCTGCCTTTCTTC
>NC_081423.1:68761315-68874357 GCF_949786415.1 Peromyscus eremicus
CCAGGGTACAGGGTGGGATGGTCTCTTGTCCCAGCACCTCCAGAATCACCACTCTGAAGCACTGCCTATCATAAGGGGCTACAAAGAAGGGATTCCCTTAGCACAGCATTAGAGGACACCCCATGTCTCCCATGGAAGGAGATAAGACGTCACTGAGGTAAGCCAGCCACAGTGTCTGCCTCCTCAGGGCTGGGGAAGAGCCTCTCAGGAGGAATGTGACAGTCACCTCCTCAACCCACCAGCCCCCAGTGGGGCCTGCAGCTGAGTCCTCTCTGGTGGGCAGACCACATGGTGGGGAGCAGGGGGGTGTCCTGTGCATCACGTACCTAATGCTGGTCGCAGCCCGTATGTTCTAGAAGGTAGATGAGAGGAGGCGTACGATGGCATATACCTAAAGTTCAAGCTACTCAAGAGGCTGAGGTGGAAGGATCCCCAAAGCCAGGAGTTCAAGACCAGCCTGTATAACCCAGTGAGAGCCTGTGCCAAATGAAGGAAAGGGGGGGCAGGGAGGAAGAACAGAGACAAGTAGATGGGGGGTAGGGAGGTCTTTGCCCTCCCCGACTAGGACAGGCCAGCCACAGGAAAGAGGGTTAGTCTGCTGGTGGAACAAGAAACTGATTTCTTAGCCCTGATGGAAAGGGGGTAAAGCCACCTCTTACCGAACTCTTCCGCTGCGTCGTAGAAAATTTAATTACACTTGGACATTTAAATGAGAACCAGATGTGGCTCCAGCCCCCACCAGTCAACAGTGTTCAAAGCGTAGCATCTCTCCTGTGGTCTGCAGGCTCTGTGCTATCTCATGAGGCTGGAGGCTAGCTCAGAAAGTACTCTGTCAGACAGCTTAGGCTGGGGCCTCCAGGCAGGCCTTGTAGCTGGACCTCAGGAGGCAGGTAGGTGAGCAGCAGCTGCTGAGCCCCTGGTCCCCACGGAGTGTCTCCTCTTTAGGACTGTGCGGGATGGGACACACATGTCCAGTTTATGAGACTCCTCTAGCCCCTCATTAGGACCCACACCAAGAAGTCATGCCATAGCACGGGGCCTGGCCTTCTCCATCCCCAAAGATAAGTCTCTGTGCTGCTCAACTCCTGAGTCAGCCCTAAATGGCTTCCTGCCAAGGCTCCGAACCTGGTGCTAGGAAGCACTTCTGCTTCTCTCTGGGTGAGATGCCCTCTCCAGGTCCCTCAGCCTGCTGAAGGTGCTCTCTGGTAAGTATTACGCCCTATCTCCTGAGAGCCTTTACACGCCCCGTGACGCCCCCCACCCCCATGGTCTGCAGATGCAAGTGACTTGCCCAGGTTATTCAGCACTCTGTGACAGCTCTAGGCCAGAGTGATGTCCCTCGTACAACCCTCTTTCTCCCCATGGCTCTCTGTAGGGAGCTCAGTCAGGGCTAACTGAAGCTTGACTTTAGCCAGTCATCAAACACCTCAGAGGGGAAGTATGAGCCGGGTCAGCTCTGCCTTTTCTGTCCCCTCGTAGTCTCCCGTTACAGAATGGATTCAGCTTTGGTTAAGATTTAGAGTTACTTTAATATGCTGGGTGCTGGGAAGGTCACTGAGTATTGAGGGATGTGGCATGGGTGCCTGGTCCTGCTATCTTAACCTTGGAAGCTAAGACTTAGGGAAGTTCAGATGGTTATTCAGTTAAGATGAGTTTCCTGGGGATGGTGCAAGACTTTCCCTTCCTAGGTGGGTAGGCTCCAGCCCCCCCGCCCCCCAAACAGACTCCGCCGCCCACCAACCTCAAGCTGATCTTCAGCACTTCAAAGGCTGCGCAGGAGATGGCGGGAGCATGCTGTCATCAGCTCTGCCTGGAACTCCAGTGCCCCGCCCCCACCACACGTATACACACGTGCATACACAGACACATCTAGTCAGCTCTAGCAGAGAGGCTAGAGACCGTGTGGCCATGGGACAGGACGGGACTCTGCAAGAGGCCTCCTTCTGAGAACTCCCCCGCCCCCGACTTCTCTCCCTCCCCTGCACGCCCCTGCTTTTTTTCTCCTTCCTCTGGTTTTCCAGTGTACCTATGTCCTGTCACCATGCACCCCTCTCCCATGAGCCTACCAGGGCTTCAGCAGTCTGGCCTGCCTCCAAGCCCCTATGCAGTGCTGTTGGTACCACACTGGCCTGCTGTTGAGAACCGAATTCCCAGGGGCTCTTTACCAGGTTTCTGGGTGGAAACTAAAGCAGAGCTCTGCTGGTCCATCTGTCCCCCTGAATATTGTCCCTTCCTAGTACTGGCCACCACTATCATCGTCTAAAGATGACGGGTACCCACCCAGGAGCATCTGAGTTCTCTTGGGCCTCAGGTCTCTCCACGGTACTAGCTGAGGCTCTTAGTCACCATGCATGGCCCTGTGGACAAGGCTCCCTGAGCTGAAAACACCTGAGATCTGCCTTCATCCCTGGCAGCTGATGCCTGGGGACAAGATAGGCCATAGAGTCTTAGCCTCATTCTCTCATGATGGTCTGTGTCTCAGTGTGCATCTGAGTCAGGGCAAAGCTGAGCAAAGAGAGTGTGTTCATGGGTGTCCTGAGGGTTGACGTGGCCAGGAAGGAGGCTTCTGTTGCCCCAGGCAGCTGCACTCCAAAAGCACTCAGGGCGCCAGGCTGTGTGTAGTAAGACACCAGAAGACTGGCGTCAGCCAGCCAGGGATCTGGGTTCAGACATAGGTGTTAAGCCCCAGAGATAAGAGCAGGCCAGAGCTAGCCCTGCTTTGTCTCCAAACCAGGATTCCTGTGATCTGAATAGGTGGAGCCTTTTCAACCTTAGCCTTGCAGCTTCTGAGAAGGCGAGCCCGGCAAGGTACCAAAGACCCTGCTGGAGGGAAAAGGCAACTCCTGCCTCAGTCTCCACTAGCCCTAGCCCCCAGCCTTCCCAAAGCTCACCAGGGTGGGAAGCATCTTTTACTACTGACATCTTTGCAGGCTTAGAGCCTGATGGGAAGGAAGGAAGGCTGGAGAGGCGCACAGGGAAGGTCTTCAGGAGCCAGGCAGCGTCAGAGCTGGGAGCTGTGCTAAGTGCAAAGGAAAGCTGTTTCCTCTAGGCTGCTTCCTTTAACCTCCTACAAAAGGGACCCTGGGGGCTGAGGCTGGCTCCAGCCCAGAGTGTGGTCTCTGATGGTGCTGTTACAGTTTAGCAACAATCTCAGCCAACACCATCTGTGTCCCCACTGAACAAGCCTCTACCTCCTCAGCTACCCTCCAAGAGAACAGCAGTTTACAGGCCCTGAGCTTCATAAGGCAGGCAACCCTCACCATGTCTGCCAGGGCCAGCCCCTTCCCAGATGACATCAGGGCCAGCCATCCGGGTCTCAGCCCCAGGAAGCATTCAGGCCTCCCATCTACCTTGTGTCTGTGTCTGTCTGTCTCTCTCTCTGTCTCTCTCTCTCTCTGTCTCTCTGTCTCTCTCTCTCTCTGTCTCTCTCTCTGTCTCTCTCTCTCTGTCTCTCTCTCTGTCTCTCTCTGTCTCTCTCTCTCTCTCTCTCTCTCTCTCTCTCTCTCTCTCTCTTGCTTCCCCCCCCCCTTTCCTTTTTTTCTCTCTCCATTTTCTGTACTGTTTTGCCTAGCTAGTTCCAGCCCCGGTGTGCAAGCTTCTTGCTGACAAAATGGCTTGCTTGGGACAGACCCCATCTGAACCAATTTGCTGAACTTCTAACTATCCTGTGGTCATCTGGTCTCCTCACTTTTATCCCTTCAAGGGGAAATGCTGGTCACTCTGACTACTTAGAAAGGACACCCCATTCCCCCACCCAGCACACACCTGCCTGTCCACCCAAGAACCCTCAAGCAGGAGGAACTGAAAGGTGTTTTGTTTTTTATAAACCTTTCCCGCGCCAGGCACTGGGCAAGACAGGGCACTTGGCTGGCTTTTCCATATCCATCTAGTGCTCGGAGGTCCCACCAAGCCCATCCCAGGCAGGGGGTCTTAACCACAGCCCCCACCTACGTGGGAGAGCTGGGAGGTAGACGCAGGAGGGAAGCAAAAATCAATGCATGTCAACAGGGTTAGGGATTTATTCTCCATCTTGGGAGAGGGTGTTTGGAAAGAGGAAGGCAGGAAATGAAAAGCTGTAAACACGAATCTGCCATCTTCCTCCCCGGACCATTTCTTGATTAAAAAGAAAGAATCTTTGCCCAGGCTCCAGTGGAGACAGAGCGGAGGGGGCTTGGGTGGCAGGGCCACCTGCAGGGGTGGGGGGGAGGCTGGAGAGGGCCCCTGAAGTCCTGGGGATAATCACAGAGACTAATTCGATTGCAACAATAATAGTAACTCACATTTGCTGACTGGAAGCTTTAAGCACTTTGGGATGCGCTCTACATGCATTATTTAATTTCATTCCTACAGCCAGGCTCTGAAACAGACATTGTTGTCCTCATGCTCAGGAACCCGGGGCACCTGCCCAAAGTCGCCAGGAAGCAGGTGGCCAAAGCCTGTGCTCTTAACAGCTTCCCTAGGCTGCTTCCTCCATCCCAGGTAGATCGGCCTACCTACCTGCCTTTCTTCTCAGGCTGAAGTTCTGAGTCAGACAATCAGGGAAAGCTTACCGCTCTTCACCACAGGAAGTGGCCAGAGCCTCAGCAGGGGCAGACTCCTCCTCCTACCAAGTCTAATCCCACTCCTACTGGGCGGCTTGGGTGGTTCGTTTAGGACTAGGGTATGTGGCTACAGCCAGGCCCTAATAAAAGTGCTCCGCTAATCCTTTTAATGAGCAGCATCTTGGCACTCATGCACACACACACACAGCAAGGCTGGCTGGGGCAGCCAGTAGTGGGGCCCGCCCATCTTTTGTGATGGCGGAAGTCCCAGAACTGCCCCAAGGCTGAGCCTGGGCCCAGGGTACCCTCTTCCAAACACACACAGCACTGCCTTTGCAGGTCCAAGGGGGTCCTTCTGGATCCTGGAGACTTGGGCTCTCCACAATGCTGTACCAGCCAGGAGCCCTCTGAGGGCTCAGGCTTCAGGGAGCTGGACCTGAAGGATGCCCAGCCCAAGGCAGACTTCACTTCTGGCCTTCTGCTGGAGCCCTCCTCGCACTAAGGCTGCCACAGCTGTGCCAGATCTCACTAAGGCCTAGTGTCCTCAGTGTCTCCCCCCTCCCCAGAGAAGGGGGAGCCAGACCTCATGATACATTAGCTGGTGCATGAAAAGTCATGCTGTCCCCCAACACCCCTTCACTCATCGGCTCCCACCCAGAACCATAGCACAGCAGCTCAGGCTTGGCCAAGGGGCCGTACCCACTGTGTAGGATGAAGAACAGGGGCAGCTGTGCCTATCTCCTCACAGAGACTGAGTATGGCCCCTCTCTGTGTGTACCTCTGCAGATGCTCCCAGGTAACTGGAGTCCTTCTGAGAGGCTAGCCACACTTCCCTTTGCCCTGCGAGTTTGACAGGCGCCATGTGGAACTGGGGGTGGGGGGGTAACATGCAGACAAGGCCTCCTCTTCTTTAGGCTTATTTATTTTGTGAGAGCAGAGGCCTCTCCCTTCTCATTGCTGCCCCTGCTGTCTCCTCCTGTCCCCTGTAGCCTGCCCATCCCAGCCCCTGCCATCGGGGATCTGCTGCAGTAACAAGCCTGTTTTCTAGCAAGACCAGTCGGGAGTGGGGGACACAGGCAGCAATGGGCATTGGAGTCTGGCATCCTGTGGCCCGTCCCAGTGCCAGGGCTCTCTCTAGGGTGAACCCAGGGCCCGTGGCTTCCTCTTTGTCCTTGCCGTTGCTGTATGCAAGACAGAGCTATCTATCACTCCTACCTTCCAGAGTCACCAAGTCCCTGGAGAATACGAGGGCACAGTCTGAGCCCAAGAAGTTGCTTGAAGCTCCTCCTCATGTCCTGCCCTGCTGGGGGTTTGGGGGGGCAGGAGAACAAGCCTTTATAGCCAACTGTCCCATGGGCCAGACCCCATGCTGCTGGCGGAACCTCTCTAGTTGCCCGGCCCTGGCCAGTTTCTACTAGGCTTCATCAGGAGGCTACTTATACTGCTGAGAGCTGGGGCGGTTGGGATGGGAGTGGGGGTTGAGCCAAAGCCAGGCCACTAAGTCCTAATGTCCAGGGTTCCCCCCAGAAAACTCTCCAGCCTGCCACCTTCCTCTCCTCTCCCAGCACCCCGCCTGCATGGGGCCCCATCTGGCACTGCATGGGCCGCAGGTCCCCGTGTGTCCCCGTGTGTCCCCCTTGTAGAAGCCTGTTGTGTCATGCTGACTGTGTGACTCCTCTTCCCCCACCCCATACTGAAAGATTCACAACACCTCTACCTCTGGGCCCACCACCCCAAGACCGGTCAGGCTCCCGCCGCCTCACGTGCATGTCAGTGTCCTGGACATCAGAGTTCCACTGCAAGACTGCCCTCTTCCCGTGTGCTACCCCTGCACCTCCCTCCACCCTCTCCTTCTGCTTGTGGAGATCAGTGTCCTTCTGGATCATTGTCCATATCTCTCAAAGGAAAAAAAGAAAAAGATTCCTCAATGCTTTTCTTTTCAAAAGGGAAAAAAAAAGGAAAAAAAAAACAATGCCAACAGCCCAGCGTCCGTGAACAACCCGACAGTAACAAAGCATGCGTGCGGGATGGAGGAAGGTAAGGCCACACGTTTGCGCTCGCCGCTTGCTCCGAGGGCTGGGTGGGCTGATTCGGAGCGGGGATCCAATATGTATCCACCCCTCCTCCATGTTCACTTCCCACACACTGTCACTCTTGCGTCTTTGGAGGGACAAAGAGAGATCTGGTTTGTCAACCAGTACATAGGAAAGCACCCCACAGACTGTCCCAGGACCAGCCAAGCCCCTGATTCTGCCACTAATCAGTTCATGCTGGATAAATGCCTCATGTCTCCCTACCTCATCGTTCATTCCAGAAAGTATTTTCTGTGCACAAGCCACTCTTGAGTCCTGGGGGTTGTGACTGGGAAAGCAGAGATGAGATAGCACACACTCCCTACCAGGGCCTGTCCTCCTATGTGTGTGTGTTGGCTGGGGGGAGGGGGGGCAGTAATGCACTTGGAAGCAAGCATTCAGGGGGCCTAGCTAGGAGTTCAGTAGGCCTAGGGGCTCTGTGGTGCACATCTGGGTTCACAGAAGAGTGGACACCCATAGAAAGCTTAGAGAGATGAGCAGGCATTCTGGGGCCCAGTGGCCTCAAGCTGTCCATACATGCTCCTCACTGAAACAGAAAACACCAGTGAGGCCAGACAGGAGCATCAGGCTGTGAACAGCTGCTTGGTAGTGCCAGGGGGTTGATGCGTAGAGCCCCTGAGGAGTGAGTGGCAGTCTAGAAGTGGAGGAATAACAAGATGCGTTGTAGAGCGTCCTGGCTTTCAGTGGCTAAGTGTGGACATGTGGGGACCCCGTGGCCAGTACAGACTAACCAGAGCAATAGTGAAGGAGACAAAGTCTTAGTATATGGAGGCAAGGAGGAAGCTTGTCTGGGCCCATTCTCCCAGGCCTAAAGAACAAAGAGAAAGCTTGAGCCAGGCAGTTCAGCCATGCCTGGCCTCCAAGAGAGCAAACCCATCTTGTAACCCTCTGGCAACTGCCCCGCACTGTCATTTGATGGATGGGGTGCGTCCACTCAGACTCATGTGGTGGGCTCACCAAGATGGCTGGGGGTATTGCCGGGGCCTATGCCGAGGGACAATGGGTTGCCAAGCTTGGGCCTGGGCTGTGGATTCCTCGGCTTCTCGGCAGTGTGGATACGTTGCCTTTTGTATGGAGACTTTTGGGGCTCTCCTTGGCAGAGGAGCCTCCCTTCCCTTACTGGTGGCCTCTCCTGCTCCTTTATCTGGGGTGGTCTTCCTCGGCCTGCATCCACCCCGTCTGTGTCCTGAGGAGGCCCCTGCCTTTCTTGCTGCTGCCTGCTTCTCGCTGTCCTCCTGGCCCTGCTGTCAGCGCCCCCTAGTGCTAGGATGGCTGCGCAGGAGGGCATGAGCCTCGGAAAGCTACTTGGGTCCTTGGGTTTCTCTGGGAAACTCCTGGGCTCGCTTGTGGGGGAAGAAGGAACTCCACTGGAGCCTGCTGCTTGCTCACTAGTGCTCAGGACCCTTCCTCTGCTCTCTCGTCCTTCCTCTCTAGTGGCACAATGGCCTGGTCCCCACGTGAAGGTGAACCCAAAAACCAAGCAGGAGGAAAAGGTCTGAGCAGCCTCCTGCCTCATCTTTCTGCCCATACAGAGTTATCCCAGGGCTTTCCCGGGACCAAGGCCCCATAGCAAGCCAGCGTTCAGCCCCTCAGCCTGCGTCCCCGGCCCCCTCCTTCTACTACTCACAATGCTCACAACCTGATGGGAAGCTATAATGTCCTGGTGTGCTCATCTAGCCTGGGCTCGGGTCCAGACATGACTGGCATAGTTACCACTTCCCTGTCCCGTTCTGTGGCTGTTGCTGCTGTTAGGCTAGAGTGTGGCCTTCAGAGTGTGGGAGTAGCTGGCTGGTGATGACCAACCCAGGGGAGGCCCTGACCCCTCCCTCGCTCCCTAACCAAGCCAGCTGTGCTCATGTGTATGGTGGCGGGGGCTGGGGTGGGTACAGGCTGGACACTGAGCTCTGAAGACAGCAGATGAGTGTATTGCTGGGTATGCCTTGACGTTTCAAGTAAGTGCTCTGAGATCCTGCACTCCTGAGGTAGACAAGCAAAACTCTAATCACAGGCTTCAGAGGAAGAAGCTAAGGTATAGGTCACGACTCCAGAAACTGCCCATACATGTGCTTGCCCATGTCTCAGAGGTAGCAGTGAAGAGCAGAGAGGGAACAGGAACTGACCACCCCTTAGAAAACCAATCAATTAATCCAGCAAGCAGGGAATCCTATTCCCAGCCCTCTGCCTGCCCCAGTTACTGTCTTGGATGAAGAGATGGTGAGGCAGTTAAAGTTACCACAGCTAAATAAGATAGATCTGTGTGCCATTTCCAGAATAGCAGCATGGGGTTACAGGGACTAGGGCATTGGGGCCTTGCTACTCTACAGATCAGCATATCCTTTCTGTGGGTCTCCAGAAGACTTTGGGAGGGGCTGAGAGGAAATATTCATGTATATAGGGGACTCTCTCCCCCACAAGAAAGGAGCCCATTATACAGGGAAGGCACATACTCTCTAGAAGGCAAGCTCAAGCCTGGCTGGCAGATAGCTTTTGTGGGTGAGACTAGGGGAGCTATGGATGGCTAAGCTGGGATGGAGCTCTGGGGCCAGGTCAGCCAGAAGAGCAACAGATCAGGGACAGATCAGATAGGCAGGCTGCTTCTTCCCTTGTCCTGGCTTCTCCTGCCCACCTGCCCACCTGCTGATCCTGGAGAGTATGGGCTGAGAAACTGGAGGAGAGTGCCGGCTGAGCATGCGTGTCTGTGCAGGTGCTGGCCTACACCGTACGAGTAACAGTGCCATCCACACAGGACATCAGGAGACTAAACTTGTGGCCTTAAGGCTTCCCCATAGTGAAAAAAAAAAAATACCCAAATCAAAAGCTGGAGTCTGCTGCTCAGGGAGGCTTCTTCCCCCCTGACTGACCCCCCCCCCCCCCCGTGACCTGAGCTGCCACTTGGCCCATATGGAGAGCAGGTGGGCACAAGCTTCCCTGCAAAAGAATGTGAGTGGTCCCACAGTGGGCTTCGTGGTGAGCAGCCAGGCCCAGGGTGTGCCCCACCTCCAGCCCACTCTGACCAAGCCTGGCCTTCTCCTCTGTCTTGCAGAACTTCAGCGAGAGGGAAGCATCGAGACTCTGAGTAACAGCTCAGGCTCCACCAGTGGCAGCATCCCAAGAAACTTCGATGGCTACCGATCTCCGCTCCCCACCAACGAGAGCCAGCCACTCAGCCTCTTCCCCACCGGCTTCCCGTAGGCACCAGCCACCTGCTTCTGACTGGCTGGCCGAGCTAAAGGGACTGGGAGAAGCACCCCTCCCCACCCCCGCTGGCCTCTGCTCCTACCCTTCTCAGTCTCTGCTCCTTTTTCATCAACCCCACCTTCCCTAAGCTTAGTGACAAGAGCTACTCATCCTATCTGGACGAGGAAAGACCTCCAGAACACCCCGCCGACCTCTGCCACTCCTGTCACTGGGGGCTGTGGCCAAGAGACTGCAGAAACTCGGGTCCCTTCTCTCTTTGCACATAATGTCCCGCATCGGATCCGCTTTTGTATTTTTTAACTGTACCCACAGGGGGACTGGAACAGTGGCCAGATCTTCGGGCCTGGGTGGGGAGAAGTTGAATGGTCCAGCCAGGCATTTTGGTGGACAATGTCAGCTAGCCCACTTCAGGCTGTGATGCACGCTGCCCCCAGGTATCCCTGCTCAGTTCCTTCCAAGACAGGAGTGAGCTGAAGCCCAGAGTGATAGGGAAGGAAGAAGGAAAGAGGCTCCCTTCGCCCCTCACTTCCCTGTTGGCTCATGGGGAGAACTGTCTGTCTTACCTCCAAGCCCTTGTACCCTGGCCTGTACTGTTCAGTGAAGGAAACTGTGGTTACTAAGGCCATGTCAAAAGTGCACGTCTTGTCCAATAAATCACGCTGCAATTGGTGTCCATTCCTGAGTTGCTGGGGTCAGAGTCCTCTCCAAACACTGTGCAAAGTCCTGTGGGTCTGACTATGGGCAGCTGCTCCTGACACCTACACCCCCACTATGTACAAGTGACAGGGGAGCCCGTGGAAGGAAGGAAAGGCGAGGAAAACCTTCCCATTAGAAATTAGGTGGGGCTTCACTGAAGTCCAGTCTCCAAGATTCTTGCCTGTTACCAGAGCCTATGACTTCTGGAGGCGCCAAGCTTGGACCTCCCCACGTGGTCACAGAGGGCAGTCCAGCCCCTGATGTGTCCTGGGTTGCTCTAGGAACAGAGCTTGTCCTTGCCTGTGACTTTGTCTTACGGCACTTGGGAATCACCTCTCTCTCTCAGACTCAGAAGGTAGAGAGCTTGTGAGCTAAAGTTGGGTAGCTTGTGAATGTTGGCTGAAATCTCAGCTAACAAGCTCTTGGGTTTTGTTGTTTTGTTTTGTTTTGCTTTGGAGACCTGGTTTCAGGTAGCTCAGGCTGACCTCTAACTCACCATGTAGCCAAGTATAACCCTGATCCCCCTGCCTCCACTTCTCAAGAGCTGGGCCTGCAGGCATGTGCCACCATTCCTGGCCTGAATTTCTTGTTTTCATTCCCCCGTTCTCCTATGCTGGACCTGAGCAGTGACAGGGAGACAGGAACCGGGCAACAGAAAAGTGCTGTGAACTAGCAAGAGCCTACCTAACACAGGTCTTGCCCCTCTCCCTTCACCCCTACCGCAGAGACCCCAGAGAAGGAAACCCACCAAGCCAGGTCTGCTTTAAGATGGAGTTTTTAATGGAGGAGTGGAATTCACAGACAAGCAGCCTCCCCACCCAACCATCTGGTCAGAATTGGGGCAGCTCCTGAGCCCCCCCCCCCCCCCCCCCGCCTTCTCCATAGTACCCTCCCATCCCCAGTGCCTGAAGAGGAATTTAATATCCAGTCTCCTCCACCAGATCAATTGAACAGAGAAGACCCGAATCGCACTGTGCCTTCTGTCTGGGCTCCTGGGGCAGAAAAACCCTGTGTCAGAAGGAAGCTTGCTGAGAACCCAAGGCCTAGATTTGGGACTCCACAGGACATCAGCTTTCCCCCATGCGGGCAGCATTCACCATTGCCTGGCACAGCCCCCAACCCCAGCTGGAGCACCTTTTCAGTCAACACGGGCCAGGAGGAGGGTGCCACAGGCCGCTTGAGCACACAGCTGGTAACTCAGCTGCCCAGAGTTGGGTACTGAAGCTCTAGAAAGCATGACCCCTCTGTGCCCACCCTTGGGCACATGGATGGGACAAAGACATTGCTGCCAGGAGCTCTCAGCCATGCAGGGGACCTGCCGACCCCGGTCCAGCCCTTCCTTTACAGTGTCGGGGGTGAACAGATGTGGCCTCCTCCAGTCAGGGAAAGTAGTGGGTGTAGTGCTGGACTTGCGGGACAATCTGGTTATTCATCTGCTTGCAGTCAGGGCAACTCGAAGCAAGTGGGGGAGGGGGCAGGATCAGAGAGCCCAGATAAGCCGGCCCCATAGCGGCTGCCTTTGGAGTTCAGGTTATCTGAAAGGCCCTGGGCTTGGCCTCCAGCTAATTGGGAAGGTTAGGGACCCAGCCATAGCCTGTAATCAGCTGAAGGTGAGAGCTGGATGTGTCTTTACTGCTGCTAGTCCTCCAGCAGCCAGCCTCTTATCCTGTACAGATAACATCCAAAACAGCCTCCACCTCCCCACTGCAACCCCCCTCCAGGACCTCACGATAGCATCACTCAGAAGGTCATCAGAACAGGAATCTAATTGTGGCCGGGCCAGGTGACCTTGAGGAAGGCAAGTGACCTCCTGATTCTCACAGCGCTACCTACTCATTGGACTCCTCCTCAATCTGATGGGAGAAAAATATCTTCGTGGTCTGCAGAGAGGCTGCTGGGAACTAAAAGGGCAACTCAAAAGGCACGGCACTGTCTGCGAGGGACTCAGTAAAAGGCCCAGTGGTCCAAGGGCAAACTCACACACAAGCACAGGCTTCAGGGCCCGCTCCGCCGGGCGCAGGCAGAAGCCAGGCCAGACAGCCACAGGACGACTGCAACTGGGGATAATTTCTCAAGTACTCTTTAATTTTTACAAATCACAAACCGTAAACCCAAAGATGTCACCCACCTTCCTTTTGCTGATGACAAGCCTGAGCCCCAAGAAAGGCAGGGCCTTCCCCAAGGTCATGGATTCACACAGTCAGCTGACCTCTGTCTGCACCCTGCTGCTCCATGTGCTGGGCAGTTCCTGTACAGCCAGCCACCTGAATCCCAGCTGACCTCTCTGTCAAGTGCCCCGGACAATCCCAGACCCATCTCACTGACTCCTAGGTCCTATCCCTTCAAGTTTTCAGCTGACTGTGAAGCTGCTCCCTGAGTAACCCCTTCTCCCTGCACCCCCACCTCCTGCAGACCTGGTCCTAAAATCCAGAGCCCAATGGAAGCCCTGGAATGCCAGTGTGGCTTTCCTTTCTGAGTACCACAGCAATGCCACCACTTCGAAGTGCCTTTCTAAGGGGTGGATTTGGGATCTGAGCACACGGCTTTTTTTAAGGTTCCAGGGTTCCATTCTAGCTTTTCCACCAGGAGCTATGTGACTTTAGGCAAATTACCTGCAACTCTAGGCTTCAGGATCTGTAAAGAGAGGCATGGGGAAGAGCTCAGCAGGGCAGCATGGCTACCGCAAAGGAGACTTTGCAGGTCAGAAAGGCAAAAGGGTGTTCAGAGGCTACAGTCCAGGGAGCTCATTGGTGGCACTGGGACTGCAGGGGCAGCGCAGACTGTGACCGCGCTGTGCCCCCAGGTACTCCAGAGAACCCCCCTCCCCTCCTGGTGCGGGCCAAAGCGAACCAGCCTGTTGAGTGCCCACCGAGCAGCCACGCCCCACTGTTGGAGGGGGGCCGGTCCAGGGAGCCCTTCTCAAGCGGGTTCACTCTTCTGAGATCCCAAACACCCACCGTGTCCAGGCTCAAGTTCAAGCCTCGCACCTCACTTTTGCAGCCCTGCGTGTACCAAGAGCGACAGCGTGCACCTCGTGGAACCAAGGCTCAGGGTAGCGAGTATTTAGCAGTTCAGAGGAGTTACAGGATTCCTAAAAGTCTGGGGAAAGTCGTCCAAAATGGACGAGGACACAACCTGGGTTCCTAACCACGTGATCTCTCAAAATGCAAGGAGATGTCGTCCCCCAACTCCCGGTGCAAGTGTGTCCGGGGCAGAGGCAGCCTAGCTGGGCCTCGCCTCCGCATCAACCTGACAGACAGGCACTGGGCCACACCGTCGGTCACTGCTGCAATGCTTCCCAGAGCCTGACGAGGAAGTGGCCCCGCGGCTGATCCTGGCACCAGACTAGGACCACACCATGACCAGGCAGAGGAGTCGGGCAGCCCACTCTTCCCGCGTCGCCTGCCGCACCCCAGCCTGCTGACCAGACCCTACGCTGGGTAATTGGGACGAGAGAGGCGACCGGCGAGCTGCGGCTCCAGGGAGACTGCGCGCCTGTCAGCCGCAATTTGTTTAAGTGGACGGGACAGGCCGGGCCGCCGCGGGCTGGGGTCACCGAGGCCGCGGCCCCCAGCCTGGCCAGACCCGGGACCGCGGGGGAGCCCAGCCCCACTGCTTAACCGGGCTAGCTGGCGCCAGGGCTCCGGGAGGCGCGGGTCCAGTGGAGAAGCTGTAGAAGAGAACGATGGATGCGCCTCGTGTCTCCCTAACCACTTTCCCTAAGCGTAGGGCCACACATGTCACCCCAGCTTTCCCCGGGCACATTCATTAGCCAAGAAGCGCTTAGTGCCCAATTACTGGCGCTCACGTTCCCCTCACCCAACGCTGCCACAGGACCACACATCCCCCGCATCCACTCCGTGAGGGCTCAGACCAATCCACGCCGGGGCGTGCATGCAGACACCCACAGGTGGTGTGGAATAATCTTTTTCCCGTCTACACACGGAGACCTATGCGATTTTTAGGATCAACTCAGGAGGGAGGTCTTAGCCTTGGGTCTTGACCATGCCAAAGGAGGGATCAGGCAGCCCTGCCAGGCTTGGGGCTGCAGTCCCATCCGGGCCAGGCTGCCGGTGCTCGATTTGGTTGTTGCGGGAAGCTAAGAGTAGGGACCACGCGAGAGGGGCCTGGGACCACGAAGCCAGCGCCCGCCCGACGCCCCCGCCCAGGACCGCCTGGGAGAGGGAGGGGCGGCTGAGCGCGCGTCCCCCACCCGTCTGCGGGTCCCGGCCGATGCGAAGTGACAGGGGCCGGAGCTTTGTTGTGGAGCCTCGGCCGCCTGGCGCCAGCCGCCCTCGCCCGTGCCCCCCCCCCCTCCAGCCCCGGGCGGCCCGCGAGGCGCCCCCCGGGGCCTCTTAAAGAGACACGCACTCTCTGCCCGGGGGACTCCCCCAGGGGCGCCTGTTCCTGGGAAGGAGGGGGGGGTAGACCCAGGCGGGGGGGGGGGGGGGGCGGGTAGGGCGGAGCAGGAGTTGCGAGCCGCAAGGCGCCGCTTGAGAGGCTGCTTGGGCCGCCCCAGCGCCAGTTTTCGATGATCCAAGGGTATTCTAAGCAGAAGTTTGATTGGGGAGAGTCGATAAAGAATCTTAAAGAGTGGCGAAGGCAGGTCCTCGGGGTGACCGCGGGATGGTGGGCTGGAGCAGTTGGTGGAATCCCAGCCTGCCAGGAAAAAAAGCCTGTGACCAGCCGCAGGGCAGGTTCTTATCTCCTTAGGTGGGATTCTGGTCCCCTAATGCAGCCACCGCGCCATAGCTGCCCGGTTTCGTGGACAAATAACTCAGACCTTCGTGTTTCAAATCTCGGGCCCAGACGGGTAGACCAGCTACCGTATGCTACCCAGGAAAATGTCCCAAATACGTACTTCGATACATACTCAATTCTTACAAGTACTAAAAAGTGCCTGTCCGCATACACACAACTTAGCAAATGTATTGCTAATTCGGAAAGCTGACCTGGCCCCACTGACTGCCCAAGTGTGTTCAGACACATCTCTCCCGGAGGGGACACATCCTGTTTAAATTGGAACTTATGCAAAGCTGCAATGGATCTCACCCCAGCTGCGAAACACTGCGAAGCTGGAGCTGAAGATCCGCTGCGGGCAGAGAAGGGAGTGAGAAGAGCGACCTAGACAAGAGGACGAGCCTGAAGGAAAACCCTGAGGGGCAGGCGCGCACACGGCTATGAAGAATTACAAGCGCCTGGCGTTGGCTCAGAAACATAGGGAAAAAGGTCGTGGAGGCCAAACGACTCCTGCTGGTCTCAGTCCCGCACTGCCGAGGGCGATTGGCCTTTAAACGCCTTTCTGGGAGGTCAGCTACCAAGTGCCCTGAGTCCTGCTGTATGCAGCGGAGGAAGCAGCAAGGGGCCTGGGCCACTGATGGATTTAGGTGCCCACCATGAGGACACAGGGCGGGTGCGGCGGAATTCGCTTGTAGTGGTTGTTTGGAAGGGAGTGTCGACCGTGGCTAGTTCGTACCCTGCCTTGCCCCCCACCCTGAACAAGCATCAGGGGCCGCGCCCCAGCCCTATTTGAGGCAAGTGTATGATCTTTTTACTCTGGACACACCTGATTATGGCTCTCAATGTGCACCGAAGGCACCACACTGGGCGCGAAATACAACACACACACACACACACACACACACACACACACACACACACACGGGGATGCTGCACTGGGGCTGTCGCCAGAGAGAAAACGAAGACTGATCGTCGAAGGGGGTGTTCACAGATGCTGGCATTTGTGAACCTCGATTCCTACCCTTATTATTCAGGATTCCTGAACTAGGGCGCCTTGAGCTTCCAAAAGACGGAAACAAACTCTAGTGAAGAAAGGATGCCGGTGCTTAGGAAGAGATGAGCTTGCATCTCCAGTACCGGATGCGGCGAAAATTCGTTTTGGCGCGTGTGGAGAATCTGAGGTCTAGGATCAACCACCGCGGTACCTCCCTGGGCTCAGCAGAAGGTGCGCTCGCCTACCTGGCCCCAAGGATCCATTTTCCCACTCGCCAGAAGGCTTTAGGTTGGGGACCTGACACAGACCTACTCTGGGCTAAATGCGGGGCCCGCCTGGAACTCCAGGTTCCTGAGTCTGTGAGGGGAGACGCAGGTGAGGGGGTCCCCGCATTTCCCCAGCGCAAGGCCGCGCGCCGCTCCCGCCCGTGCCGGCCCCATCGGGGTTCTGCCACGGCTCCCCACTCACCGGCTCCGGCTACCTGAGTTCGGCTTCGGGACCTCGGCCGCCCGAGCCTCCTGACTTGCCCGCCCACCGGCCTGGCTTTCCAGTGCCCGCAGCCTCCCTCCGAAGTGCAGGGACCCGGGGCGGTGACCGGGAGTGGGGTGGGAGGCCAGGCTGGGGCGCAGGCCAGAGCGGCCGGGCCTCCCGGCGCGGGAGGGAAAGGGCGCCCCCTCTCCTCTCCGGAACGTGTCAATGCTTTGCACTTGGGGCCGGCATGCGGCTAGGGGTCCTTCCCCAAGGCCCTGGGACCCGGGCGCCCCCTGCCTCAGGCCCTTTCGGCGGGTCAGGTCGGCCCTCCGCGCTTCCCAGCCCTCGCCCAGGCAGCGGCCCGCGCGGGCGGCGGGGTGGGGGCCAGGCCAGGGGGAGGGGTCTCGGGGCCCGCTGGCCCGTCATTGGTTAATATTTTATTCTGTTGACATGTTTTCTTACTGCTGAGGCTTCCGACACCTTCTCCTTGGCCCCCCCTCCCGTCCGGAGCTTGGCCTGAGCTGTCAAAACCCCGCCCCCGGAGACCCACAATTGGTCCAAAAAGCGTAAAATCAGCAATCAAGGGGGGCCTGGCTCGTTAGCGCAGGGGATCCGAGCAGGGCAGGACATGTGAGATAGTCACAGTTTTCCAGAGATCAGGACAAGATCTAACCAGTCGCGCGTGGTCCCCGGCGCCGGAGCCGGCTAGGCCAGCCCAGCCCAGCCCAGCCCCGCGCAGAGCCCCCTCCGCCCCCGCGCCCGGAGCCCCGCGCCCCTTGAGGTGCACGGGACGGGGAGCCGAGAGAAGCCGCTGCCGCGCCTGCCGCCGGGGCCGTCAGTCCTCCGCTCACGCCGCCGCCCGGGCCGGGGGTCCGAGCCGCGCGCCCCCGGCCCCGGCCCCGGCTCCCGGGTGCCTGGGCCGGATGTCCCGATGAGAGAGCCGGCGCTGGCAGCCAGCGCCATGGCTTACCACCCGTTCCACGCGCCACGGCCCGCCGACTTCCCCATGTCCGCCTTCCTGGCGGCAGCGCAGCCCTCCTTCTTCCCGGCGCTAGCGCTGCCGCCCGGCGCGCTGGCCAAGCCTCTGCCCGACCCGGGCCTGGCGGGGGCGGCGGCAGCGGCCGCAGCGGCCGCAGCGGCTGCCGAGGCGGGGCTGCACGTCTCGGCACTCGGCCCGCACCCGCCCGCCGCGCATCTGCGCTCGCTCAAGAGCCTGGAACCCGAGGACGAGGTGGAGGACGACCCCAAGGTGACGCTGGAGGCCAAGGAGCTGTGGGACCAGTTCCACAAGCTGGGCACCGAGATGGTCATCACCAAGTCCGGGAGGTAGGGTGGCCGGTAGGCCGGCGGGCGGGCGGGCTAGGGGACCAGACAGCACCCACCAGCACCGGCCCGGTGCTCTCGGCTCCCCGGCTCTGGCCCTGGCGCCACGCTCCTCTCCACAGACAAGCAAGCTGACTTTTTTCGTTTGGAACCGGAGCGGATTAAAAAGAAAAAGAAAAGCAAACATCCCTCGATTGAAATAAAACGAAAACACGCTCCTAAAGAGTAGTCCCAATCGCTCTGAGTCTCAAAGCCCGGGTGGCTCGGCCCTGGTGCGTCTCCTTCGCCCCTTGAGGTCTCGCTTTTCTGCCTCCGGGTGGATCTCGGAGTTCCTAGGAGAGAGAGAGAGAGCCTTTCTCGGATTCTCCGCTCCGTTTCCCGGAGTCCATAGTGGGACTAAGCATCCCGCCTCCTGCTAGCTCCAGACCGACCGCTTGATTCCCGCAGCGGGTCTTGAGTTGTTGAGCCTGCAGCTAGGCCCTGGAGAGAGTCTTGCTTGTCCTTGGAGCTCAAGACCAGCCACTTCTTGAGGCCTTAAAGCCAGAAGAAAAATACAATCCCCAATCCTCCCAACACTTCAGGCTCTGAGAGTCCAGGCCTCAGGTTCACCCTGTTCCCCCGAACTCCAGGCTCAGGATCCCTAATCGAGGTTATATATATCGTTTTCCCAGACAAAGACTTTGCCAATTTGTTTCTATGAGCCCTGTCCAAAGAGTGTATTTCCTCTGAACGAATTTCAGGGAAATTCAGGGGGGAAAAACCCAGCGTATTTCTAAAGGGCCTAGTTTCCTTTCCTGGGCACCAGCCTTGTCTCAGATCAGAGTGGAGGAAAGGTTCGCAGACCTGAGTGCAAAGCTCATCCAAGGCTTTACAAAACAGGGTCTGGCTAGCAGAAATGAGGTGTCTTGGGAGTAATAACCGCAGGTTGGGTCTTCCCAGTAGCAATAAAAGAAGAGCACAGCACACGTAGAGGAGGTTATGGCAAACATAGATCGGGCAACTTCAGGCAGGGGCGTCCCGTCACCAGGAAGGTAAAGGGGCAAAGGAGAGCCGGGTCCCAATGGCATGTCCCCTTCCCTCCCTCCGAGGCGGATGTTCCCCCCCTTCAAGGTGCGAGTCAGCGGCCTGGACAAGAAGGCCAAGTACATCCTGCTGATGGACATTGTGGCTGCCGATGACTGCCGCTATAAGTTTCACAACTCACGATGGATGGTGGCAGGCAAGGCCGACCCGGAGATGCCCAAACGCATGTACATTCATCCGGACAGCCCGGCCACGGGGGAGCAGTGGATGGCCAAGCCTGTGGCTTTCCACAAGCTGAAGCTGACCAACAACATATCTGACAAGCATGGCTTTGTGAGTGTGGGCAGAGTGGGAAGGTCTTGAGAACCGGGGCGCGTCCTGGGTGCGTCCACTACAGTTGAGTGGCTAGAGGGAGGCTGCGGGTTTTTCTAGCAGGAAGCCTCAGTTGAACCCCTAGAGTGGCCCTGTCTGGGTCACTGCCCTGTGGCCCAAGTAAGCTGGGCCTGGGCTTCCAGAGAGTGTAGACAGTTGATGGGAAGTTCCAGGCTGCTCACAATCTCAATTCCTTCTGTGAGGGTTTTGAGAGCCCTTCCTAAAGTCAAGACTGAGGCAGGTGCTACAGGGACTGGGTCAAGCGGCTCAGGTCCTGTGGAGGTCACTCTGCTGTGGGCTTCTAGATGCGGAGCTTGGAAACCCTGCCGAGGCTTACTCCTGTAGCTAACCGTTACCTAAGGCTAAGGTTAGAGGATCCAGAAACCAAACCGCTCTCTTCAGGCCTTCTGGAGACCTTTCCCTCCAGGAAGGCAGATGTCCAGCCAAGGGACAGTATGAGAAACTCTCCATTTCTGCCTGAGTCAAAATCCCAGCCAATGATGGGGGTTCGTTGGGCAAAGGGGGGGGCTCCTGTTGCATTCTAGGCAGCCCCATGAGCCTTCCTCCACACACACTTCTCTTCCCTTAGTATTTCAGGAGCTTACCAATGTCATGGAAAGTGCAGTCAGAGCATGGAGTTGGGGTTTCTATCTCCCTGCTTTGTTTAATTTCTGTTTCGTCTGTTTCCAACTGGGGGGTGTGTAATAGAGAAAATAGCTGTAAAAAGAAAAGCATGAGAAAAGTCGAAAAAGGAGTGCAGGTGAAAAAAAACGAGAGAGAGAGAGAGAGAGAGAGAGAGAGAGAGAGAGAATGAAAGCTGCCAGCCCCCAGTTGTAGAAAGGTTTAGGACGAGGGCAGGGACTGCCCCCTGACCCTCCTGCTCTTCACAGACCATCCTGAACTCCATGCACAAGTACCAGCCTCGCTTCCACATCGTCCGCGCCAATGACATCCTGAAGCTCCCGTACAGCACCTTCCGTACCTACGTCTTCCCAGAGACTGACTTCATAGCTGTCACTGCCTACCAGAACGACAAGGTGTGCCGGGCGGGGAGTGGACTTGGCCCCTCCGTCCATCTGCGTCCCCCCCCCAACCTTGTGTAGGCTCCCAACTTCGGTTCAAACCCACCCAATAGCAGTAGCATGGCTGAGAGCTTGAGGAACTCACCACCCAGTCAGATTTGCAAGAGCAGCACCCCCATAAACCCCCTGGGCTCCCTCTCATACCCACACAGACACACATACTCCCCTGAGGCACTCACACAGCTGGGCCGTAGTTGGAGGGGAGATGTTTACTTAGCAATTAGTAGAGACTCAGGCTCCCGCTGACATTTTTACATTTTATTCGTTCATTTCTTGGCTCTTGACTGGGGAATCTAAATGAAAAGAGGGCGCCTGAGGCAATCTGCCCAAGCTCTACAGATGCTAGGAACGCAGGGTCCAATTTTTACTCTCCACGGGAGCCAAAGAGCGGGACAGGTGGCAGAGCTCTGGTGAGCTCCTCTAAACCGCTTGTCTGGGTCCATCCAGGCCCCAGGCCCTTTGGGAAAAACTGAGAGAATTCTCCTTCAGGTGAAAGGGCTTTTTCTACTTGTCTGCGCCCTCACAGGTCATTGTGGATTAAATGAGAGTGTCCCCGTGTCTTTGGTGGTGTCCTTGGAAACCGGGGGTCTGCCTAGCCACGTACACTATATGGAGTGTCTTAGCTATAGGTGGAAGCTGGTGAATTCGTTGGATTCTATATAGGCACTTATTTATTTATTTTTATTTTTTGTAAACTTGCCCTGCTGGGCCTGTGAGTGCAATGATTTGCCTTTGCCTGGACCTGCGGGCTTGGGTGTGCGGGCACTGTTTGTCGGCGCTCAGGTGCGGATAGTTTAACCTGAGTGACTACATCAGCCTATTTGTTTGCTTGGGCCTGTGTGTGCGTGTTGAGGGATTATTTATTGAATAAGAAAGAGACCCTGTCACTTTCCTAGATGCTTGCCTGCTGGCCTCACCTCCCAGCTTCCTATCCCGGGTGGTACCACCCCACCCCCTACCCCTGGGCTCTCTACTCTGTGGCCCGTAGCCGCTGACCTCGGGGTGTCCCTGGCCAAGCTAGAAGAGCCAGGTCTTGACTTTGTGCCGCTTCCTCGGTCCCGCAGATTACACAGCTGAAGATCGACAACAACCCGTTTGCCAAGGGCTTCCGGGACACCGGGAACGGCCGGCGGGAGAAAAGGTGAGATATCCGCGGGTGGCCTGTGACACGTAGCCCGGGCCACAGGAAGGCGGAGGGGTGCGTTGGCGGCTGACCGCTCCTTCTGCTCGCCCCCAGGAAGCAGCTCACTCTGCCGACTCTCCGCTTGTATGAGGAACACTGCAAGCCCGAGCGTGACCGCGACGGCGCCGAGTCCGATGCCTCGTCCTGCGACCCTCCGCCTGCGCGTGAACCACCGCCCTCCCCCAGCGCAGCGCCCAGTCCGCTGCGCCTGCACCGGGCCCGAGGTGAGCGGCACGGTTGAGCCGAGTCTGGGAAGAAGGACTATGTCCCCTTAGGGTGCCCCTTAAAGTCGGTCTTTTGTTCAGCGATCGGCTAATCTAAAGGCCTGGATAAAAGTTACCTGGATGTGGCTAGAATTTCCAGTCTGGTACTCCCATGTAAGAGACTATCCCTGGCAGCCGGGACATTTGGTAGGCTTTGGAGCTGGACCCCTCGTGGGACGTGTGGTTAGAAATAAGGTTTTCTCCTCCGGGGCTGGTTTTCTTCCAGTGTAAGATTGGGTCTTGGATTTATGCGACCTGCAGCTGCCCCTAGAAACCCCTCCAACTTGACCTTCCCAACAGCAGGTCTGTCTAAAGTGTCCACCATCCAGCAGCCCAGGTTCCTCAGGACGGTGCGCTGCGTCGGTCTGCGGCTGAGTCCCTGTAACTCGTGCTCCCTCTCTCCCCGCAGCCGAGGAGAAGCCATGCGCAGCCGACAGCGACCCTGAGCCGGAGCGCCCGGGCGGCGAGGAGCGCTCAGCAGCGCCCCTCGGCCGCAGCCCTACGCGGGACGCCAGCCCCGCTCGCTTGACCGAACCCGAACGCGCCCGGGAGCGGCGCAGCCCGGAGAGGGGCAGCAAGGAACCGACGGAGGGCGGTGGGGACGGCCCCTTTGGCCTGCGGAGCCTGGAGAAGGAACGCGCCGAGGCCCGGAGGAAGGACGAGGGGCGCAAGGATGCGGGCGAGGGCAAGGAGCCTAGCCTGGCGCCGCTGGTGGTGCAGACAGACAGTGCATCCCCACTGGGTGCGGGCCACCTGCCTGGCCTGGCCTTCTCCAGCCACCTGCACGGGCAGCAGTTCTTTGGGCCGCTGGGCGCTGGCCAGCCTCTTTTCCTGCACCCAGGACAATTTGCTATGGGCCCCGGAGCCTTCTCCGCCATGGGCATGGGTCATCTGCTAGCCTCGGTGGCAGGAGGCGGCGGCAGTAACGGAGGCGCTGGGCCCGGAACCCCCGCGGGGCTGGACGCAGGCGGGCTGGGTCCCGCAGCCAGCGCAGCAAGCACCGCGGCGCCCTTCCCGTTCCACCTCTCCCAGCACATGCTGGCATCTCAGGTAAGGCCTGTGATCTGCCCGCAGCGGCAGCCGAGGGAGGGAGGGAGGTGCAGCTTGGTGGTGGTTGAGACGGGCAGAGAGCTTGAGTGATGGATGCTATAGGTACTCAGATCCTCTGAGAAAGACCTAATCCAGTCTACAGAAAAACCATCCAGGTCCTGAGAGATCCAAACAGAAAGCCTGCTTATGATCTAACCAGGACATTGCTTCTGAACCCTGTGTGACCTTAGGAAAGTCCCTGTTCCTCTCTGGGCCTGTTTCCTTCTCTACAACCCCAGCGGAGGGTGAGACAGTGCCCCTCAATACTTTTCTGATTGACCAACTAGGGTTGCTCCTGGGCTTTATGGGGTTCACTTTTCTGGCCCTAGGAAACTTCTGAGAAAGAAAACCTTTACCTCCTGATTGGCTCTGAAAGACTCTATAGGCTGGAGGAAGGAAGGAGGGAATTTTGCATTGTTTTCTGGACAGTTGACTACCAAAATGACTCACCTCACAGATATCCCTGGCCCCTTGGAGGTCCTCAAGTAGGAAGTCACCTGCCCTGACTAGCAACTGGACTGGTCTTTGCCCTTCTCTGAGTCTCCTGACTCTCCATCCACATCCAGGGAAGAGGGCTTAGTTCCCCCACAGCCTCCTACTGAAATTCTGAGTTCCCAGGGGAGAGTTTATGAAAATGTGGCCAGCGGCACAATAAGGAGATCCGATGCGCAGAGCGGCCTCTTTGGTTACTTGGGTGGAATATTCCCTGCGGAAAGATTTGGAATCTCTTCATTCAGTCTCTTCCCGCTGAGGTTTCTGGCAAATTGAACCCTTGAGATCTTATCTCCAGGGAAGGAAAATAGGAATTTAGATGTTTGAGAATGTGGCTTTGGTTCAGAAGCGAATATGTGTAAAGTCGGGGGTGGGACTCTGAAATGAGTTTTGAACAGGGCTTATCATCAGGGTATATACAGTGTCTGGGGCACCCCGAACCACCATGACTCTGGGCTGGAGGGTTGATCTGCACCCCTGGCTTTCTGTGGATGTAAATGCCCCTCCCCAAACAAACTCTGGTGGTTACAGGAATCATGGAGGACATAGAGAAGCCAGGGTTTCTGGACACAGCCTGGTCAGTAGGTGCAGATCCAAGGAGAGAGTACTCCCGAGCTCATGAGAAATCAGTTGGTATAGCCGCTAGGGGGTAAGGCCATAGCTGTGTGTCAGGTGAAGCCAAATCTTGGAAAATTCCAAGCTTCTGCCCTCCTCCCAACCCGAGGTCCCAGGTCTGAAGTGCACAGTGGGCTTATAAGCCCTTCCATTCCTCCAGGCTAGACTGCTACTTGGTTTCTCCTGTTTGAACCAGGACTTGGGCTTTCTCCGACTCTAGTACTGCCAGCCTGTCACCTGCTCCGCAGGCACACACCCTGGGGCATAAGTCATTATCTCAAAGGTCAGATAATCTCAAATCGGGGCCTCATGAGCTGAGCGCCCTGTTTGTCCAGGGTTTCCTGGCTGCTCCGCTATCCACCAGCAAAGACTTTGTATTCTGTCCTCAGCTGCCACAGAAGTGCCCTCAGTTCTTTGTCAAACATCTAGGCCAGTTTATGAACTGGTTAGTACTTGTGTCCTGATCCTGGCTGAGACAGGAGACCCCTGGGCAGGCAAGCAGGCAAGCAGGCAAGCAGGCAAGCGAGACTTGAGCATCCTGCTTTCCACGCCCGTGTTCCTGCAGCAACTTGGATCCTGCAGACAGAGGCATGGAGGAACCACTGGTCTAGATGAGAAGGACCTCCTATGACAGTACCAGCTGCCTGCTTGCCACCTGGCCTCATGCCTGCCCTCTTTGTTCCCTCTAGGCCTTTGCCCACACTAGCTCAGCCAGCTGATGCTTATTCTCTTACCCCTACCATACTAACCAGCTCAGACAGAGAAGGGCATCTCCAGGCCTTTGCGTCTCACCCTAGGTGATGGACGTCTCCACCTGTGAGGCCACGGTTTTATAGCTGTGTGACTTCTGGTTTGAATAGAGCAAGGAGTGTTAAATTGTCGTATTCAGGCTACCACCCTTCAGACAGCTGTCTAACCCTTGTTCCCTTCTGTTTCTTCCAGGGAATCCCAATGCCCACTTTCGGAGGCCTCTTCCCCTACCCCTACACTTACATGGCAGCAGCGGCCGCCGCCGCCTCCGCTTTACCCGCCACCAGCGCCGCAGCTGCCGCCGCGGCCGCTGCCGGTTCCCTATCCCGGAGCCCATTCCTGGGCAGTGCCCGGCCCCGCCTGCGCTTCAGCCCCTACCAGATCCCGGTCACCATCCCACCTAGCACTAGCCTCCTCACCACCGGGCTGGTTTCGGAGGGCTCCAAGGCTGCGGGTGGAAGCAGCCGTGAGCCCAGCCCGCTGCCTGAGCTGGCTCTCCGCAAAGTGGGGGGCCCATCCCGTGGGGCCCTATCGCCCAGTGGCTCAGCCAAAGAGGTGGCCAGTGAACTGCAGAGCATCCAGAGACTGGTGAGTGGGCTGGAGAGCCAGCGAGCCCTCTCCCCAGGCCGGGAGTCGCCCAAGTGAGGGGGACTGCTTGGCTGCGCTGCGCTGCCACACGAGTCTCCCGGGCTGGGCTGCCGGCCTCGACTGCTTGGGACGTGTACAGCACAGAATGGGTATTTATTTAAATAAAGGAGCAAAAGCAGGCTTCAGCAGTCAGAACAGAGCCTCGTGTGGCAGGTGTGGGGATCTGGGCCGCTTCCCCGGGGCCTCAAGGAGGAATCAGTCTACCCGCAACACAGTCGCACTGGAGCCCCTGGATTTGATCCAGATCTGCTCGAGAGTCAACTACGGGGGTACCTCCTTCTTTCAGCACTATGGGGGTAGGGATGGTCTCCTTTCGAGTCCAACGTCCCTTTGGAAGGCAGAAGGTGCATAGGGTAGAGGTGTTCGCTTTGGAGAGTATCCCACGATCCCTGGCCTTGGGCCTGGACGTCGTGAGAAGCGAGGGTGGAGGATGCTGGAGCCTGAGAAGCCTGAAGTCAGTGTAGACCTGAGCTAGGAGGCCTGTCTTTGGTCTTCCCACCTCTACCCAACCGGAGGCAGGCACCTCTCCTCCTCCTGCTCCTCCTCCTCCTGGGTCAGCGGAGGAAGTTGCACTCTGCTTTGAGTCCCCAGGGGGCAAAAGATATTTATGAAATAAATGGTAATTTGTGTAAATAAGCTTTAAGGTTCACAGAAGATGCAAATTCGTATTAATTTATTCAAAGGTATACATTGCTGTGTACATATATTTAGAGATTAACTCATAGCATTTAAATTTTTTTTCTTCATTTTACATGAGCATCTATATTGTACAGGGCCCCAGGATCCTTGGCTGCTGGGGAAGGGGGAGGCACCGAACCCCTGGGAAGGCCCACCCCGCGGGCCCCCTCAGCCTCTGCGCCCCGGCTTTGCCCGCCCGGCCCACGGGCCCCACCTCAGGTTTTCACTTTTTGCTCCAGAGGGAGAACGAAGCGAGGAAATAATAAAACGCTGCGATGCGAAGTGAACCGCGCTGTGCGCTCTGTGGGCCGCGCGGGGCTGGGGCTCTGTGTGCGCAGAAGAAGGGACTGAGGCGGGGACAAGGGCTGGGCGCCCCTATCTGCCTGGCAGCTGCATGCACCTCGGCCACGGCGGCTGCACGACGCAGAGCCGCGAGGCCCCGGGCGCCGGCGCCGGGCACAGGCTGGCCCTGGAGGCTCCGCTCGGCCTCGCAGTCCCGGCGACCCAGGCCCGCGGCCCGGGCTCCCTCTGCTGGCCACTGGCTGTGTGTCCGCAGCTCCTGCTGGTCCCTGTCGCTGGAGCCAAGCCAAGCGCAGAAGAGCGGCCTGGTCTCCGATTTCCTTTCTACAACACTGTGGACCCACTCATCACCCCCTTTCAACGTTTTCTGGGTACATGGTCTGGGAAAGCGGGTGCTTCCCGTTTCACTTTCTCCTTTCCAGCGCGTGTGTTGGGGTGGCCTTGTTCCTTCAATACCACGGCCTCCAGAATTCTGTCCCATCCCTCTGCCTTCTGGAATCATTCGGTGTTTGGGCTGCTGAATAGAGTGGCAAAATCTGGCCTAAAAATTCCTCCTTAGAACTCGACTAATTCCCGGGGTGTGAGTGTGGGTCACTAAGCTGTTCCCTGCTTCAGCTGGTTGGCGACTTTCAAGGGGGTCCCCGGCTGTGTCTCACCAGTCTCATTGAGCTAGTGCTTCCCCAAGACCCATTCCATCAAGGACAGCGAGCTACTCCCGTCCATTCGCTCAGAGGGCCGCACCTCTCGTCATCACTAAACTGGCAGGTGCTTTCAGTCCTTAACCGAAGTGGTCGGGGTGCCTGGCAAGCAGTTACTCCTTCAGCATGTCCCTGGGTTTGTGGTCGCTGAGCACTCAACCTTTCTTCCTTTAAATCCAGGGGGTTTGACCAAGGGGGTTGCCTCTTTGGGTGGGCACTGTGCGCCCCGCGGAGTTGGAAGGCTTCTAACTAGCCCATGGGGACATCAGGGATAGTGATTTGAAAGGGAGGGTGACATGCAGGTAGAATTGAAAGTTCCGGGACCTCCAAATGCTCAGGACTCCTTCCTGGAACGATACATTTGCAAGGAAAAAAACTATCAAACTCTTCCTGGAAGAAGGCTGCCCAAAGTATGCTGAAGTCCATGGGCTGAGGGGAAGAGAGGTTGGAGTGGGGGGTGAGGGAGGCCGTAGAAGATCTCATCCCAACCCTAGGTGGGTCATGGCTTCCCTGTCTCTGATCTACTTGGCCAGCAATGTGGTCCATGAACCAAGCAGGAACAGGAAAGCTCCCTCGCCCCTTCACATAGCACCTCTCCTTATCTCTGCGTTTATTCGAGGTCACTTTGGGTTGAAACGCCTGTAAAATTCACAGAGCAAGGCCTGCGCTGGCTTTTTGCGGCCTCTCACTTTCAACCAGGAAAGAATGCTGGGAGTTGGCTGTGGGTCCCCCGCCGCCTGCGGACACCAGGGGGCACCACTCAGGTGGTGGGCATGGTCGCTGCGGAGCAGCCACCGGAGAGGGTCTGTCTTGGAGGGCCGGGTGGGGTACTACTTCAGATCCTGGAAGGCAGTTTGCGGAGTCCTCCCGCCCCCTTACTTTCGGTCTTGCACGCCCCCACTCCCGGGGTTGCCTACCCAGTGGTCCGCTGGGCCCCAGCTGCAAGGCCAAGTACAGCCGATGGGTCCCAGACAAAGGCCAGGCCACTCCCAGGCCCAATTAAGCCACCAGCCTTCCCAGCCTTCATTGTCTCTGGGGTCGCCAATTAGCTCAGGCGCCCGCGTACCCGCTGCTCCGGTGCCCCACGGCCTTCTTAACCCTTCAGGGACCCGCTATCGGGGGGCCTTGGATGGCAAATCCGTCTGCAGAAGGGCGCGTGTGAGCGATGGGGATCGAAGGGTCGCTGAGGCCTGTGGGTGGGTGACCTAGCGTGTCGCCTAGAATCTCCATGGGGAGTGTGGGGTCTGACAGAACTGTGTGTGCTGGTTTAGGACTGAGTGTGATTCACCGGCGAACAGGGAGATTCAGAATTTGGGGGCTCGGTGAGACCCCTAGCGGCCCAACTGCATGGACCCCGAGACTTAGGACGCGGTATTTCCCACGCGGTTAACCCGAGGCTTCCGGACCCTCAAGCTATTCCCTCCCTCCCAACTTCCCGGCGGCGAGGGAGGGCATCCGCACCTCGGCAGTTGGCCCTGCCCTCCCGGAGGGCGTGGAGCTGGGCTCCACCTTCCCAGGCGGCGGCGGCGGGCTCGCGGGCCGGGGGAGGAGTGCGGCGCGCCCGGGTCTCGGGGACACCCGCCCTCGCCTGGCCAGGCTCAAGGCCCCGCCCCCTGCCGTTCTAGGAGAAGGTGGCTGCGGAGGGACAGGTCTGGGAGAGATCGGAGTTGCAACTCTGACCTCTCCTTTCTAGCTTGAGAACGACCCTAAAGCCAATCTCACTTCCTCCTCCCGAACCCATCCGCCTCTCCGCCCTTGACCCCGAAGTTTGGAGCACTATCGGGTAGGCAGGGTCCAGCCAAGGGTCAAGAGTCCCGGGCTCTAAGGACTGGGCGGCAGCGGGATGACGTCCCCGAGCGCTGGAGCTAGCTGGGCGCTCCAGGTGGTCTCTTGGGCATTGCGTCGTCTCCTCCGGAGTGCGGGCAGGTGGCCCCGCAGGGAAAGTGTTGGTATCCGGAGGACTGCTTGCCCCTCGGAGTTTCTTTTGGGCCCTCTAGGGGCGCATATTTGTCCGTCGGGTTTGTTGATGCCGAGGACCCCGAACTCCCTCCCTTTTTTGAGGCTGCACGGGACGCGGGAGCCTGTCCAGTTCCCAGGCCGCAGGAACTCCTAACGTGCCCACGAGATGGCGCTCCAGGCCAGGGGCCGGTCCGCAGCCGACCCAGCACTGCCTGCCGGAGCCTGGGAAGCACTGTGTCCGGGAAATGGGCAGTGAGACGGAACCTCCGACCGCTGTAGGTCCCAGCCCAGAAACTTTCGAGAGGCTACTGAAGACGGCTGCGGGCACCGACTAGAGAGCTCAAAGCTGGGTGTGGGGTCTTCTCTTTGGAACTGCCCTGCAGTGCCAGCTCCCAGTCCTGAGAGGCCGGACTGAGAAACAACAACCTATGGCCTCTGATGTGCGTGTCTGGGCTGTGGCCCTCCGGATCCCTCTTAGAACAGGGAAGGAGCTTGCCTCTGGCCTTCCTGGTCTCTGAGGTGCAGTCAGGGCTGGCATCCACGAGCTCTGGAAGACTTGCCTGTGGCGTATTAGAGTGTGGGCTCCACTGGACCATGCACGCTCGAGTGTAATGGCTGGCCCAGGCATTCCTCAGCTCTTACCTCCACCTCCTCAGCCTCATCCAGATCTTCAAGGTCACACGAAGAGACTGTTGGGCATACACCTGGGAGCAGTGTACTTGAGGACCGAGGGTCGAGGGTCGTGTCTCATAAGAGACTTTGCTCAGGAGAGACTTTGGATCTTCGTTTTTTCTAGCTGGAGGAGGTGTTGAATAAGAAGGGGCTCAGGGCTGAGCAACCAGAGGCTGGGGCAGGTTTGTGTTGGAGACTCAGCATGGGTAAAGAGGGGAGGCCCGGTAGCTAAGAAATGGCACATTTAAAGTGGGGATAATTCTTGGAAGTTAAGCACCAAAGATTCCAGCAGCTCACCCCCCCCCCCCGGGGGGGGGGCGGTGGCAGAACAACTCAACACACACCTTTTAAGAACACACAGCTAGCCGGGTGGTGGTGGCACACGCCTTTAGTCCCAGCACTCGGGAGGAAGAGGCAGGTGGATCTCTGTGAGTTTGAGGCCAGCCTGGTCTACAGAGCGAGTTCCAGGACACGTACCAAAACTACACAGAGAAACCCTGTCTCAAGCAAAAACAAAAACAAAAAAACAAACAAAAAACAAAACAACAACAAAAACCACACAGCTAGAAACCTGCCCTGTTACCACCAATCTTTCCTTACATGCGTTTCCCCACCCCAGCCAGGCTCAGCATCTTCCCCATCAGGGTATACCAGAGGATAGGGTCAAACCTTCAGTAATTTAATAGTCATCAACATATACATCTATTGCAAAACACAGGCTCTGTAGGAAAACTGAACAGGAGAGAACACGTTCAAGGTCAAACTTTGCCTCTAGCTGTAAGACTTTGGACACCACGACTCTTTTCTGGGCTTCAGAATCCTCGTTGGCAAAGTAAAAGGTGTGGACTAAAATCAAAGTGGTATGTGAGTGACAAGTTGGAGTGTTCCCCTCCCCAGCCCCTGACAAACACCTAATCCTTGAGGAACCTGGGCCTGAGAGAATGGCATAGCCATTCACAGACCTTGGGGACTTGGCTGTGGCTAAGATTCTTGGGGTGGGGGCAGGATTGGTGGCCTGGATGAATTCCCAATTAGGAAACTGCATTCCAGGTTCTGAAAGCCTCAGGGAACCAGCTGGCTCCAGCTGCCTCCAGTCCCCGTGGGATGTGGCTGTCACTGGTCAGCCTTCCCACCAAGCTGAGTTTGGAGAGGGTACATCCCATGGGTTGTGAGGAGGTGACTGTGGCCTCCAGTACCACAGTTTGCTGACAGACTGCATGCAGCTTCTCCCCAAAGAGAGAAAACGAGACCAGTGGAAGGCCTTCTGAGGCCCCCCATTAAAGGGTATCCCCTAGATCTAGACTACTTATTTGGACTCATTCCTTCCCTGAACGAAAGGCTTGGTGGTCTTCAAAGCACTGGCACACAAGGGCTCTCACTGAAGGTCAATTCAGGGGCAGTACAGTGATCCTGAACCATAGAATTCATGATTCTCTGAACATTGGGGTTCAGAGAAATGAAGGCCTTCAGGATATCCAGTAAATAAAGGATGGGACTCTTTCACAATCCCGTGGGCAGGGCCCTTGGCAGCAGCAGCTGATGAGGTGATGACGGGTACAAGTCAGCCTCCAGCCTCGCTGCTGGGAAAGGACAAAAGGGCCTGGTGCATGACCTCTGCTGCCGGATGCTGAGCCCTGATGTCCTGGCCAGAGTCTGTGTCTGTGGGAGAAGTGGCCTGAATTAGGAGACCAAGATGGCTGCTGGCGTCACATCGGTCTAGTAGGGGGGCTTAGACATGACCCATCTTCACTCTTATTTTTATTTCTTGAAGAGAACAGGATGTCCTCTGGCTCCATGGCAACTGCTCCTCAGCCTGACAGGAGGAGCTGTGGACCACCTACTACATGCCAAACATGTTTCTTCTTCTTCTTGGAATGGGAACTTCTGTTTCAGAGGGAAAAATCAAGGCTTAGCCCCGTCCAGGCTCAAGGGGGCTAAGAAACAGATCTCAGAGTCTTCCCCGTCCAGTGTGTCCTTTCCCAGAGCCCTGAGGGTTCCTGCTGTCTGCTTTCAGGGCATCAGAGTCTCCCAGGTCATGTGGCCCAGCCCTCAGGATGGGATGTCATAGGAGTAATTTTTATTTGGTGCTGGAGTGGATGCTTAGATCCTTAGCTCTTTTTCCTCAACCGGGGATATTACTGCCTTTTCAAATCAGACATCTCTTCTAATCTTTCCCAGTTTGCCCATAAGTTTTTTAGTTTCAGCACTGATATCCTGTGTGATAGAAACCTCTTAGGCTTGAGAAGTAACCCCCCACCCCCACATCTCCACAGTCACCTGTGCACGTGGAGGCGACACGTACACTAATACACTAATAGCCACAAATAGACATTTGTACATGTGCCCCCCACACTTGACCCCATGCAGACACAGTCCTGTAATCACAGAGGTTTGCTTATATACAGATACACTCAGGCGTAGGGGAAGCTGAGGCAGGAGGATCAAGAGTTTGAGGTTAGTTGGGTATGATGGCTCATGCCTGTAATCCGACATTTAGTAGGCTGGGACCGGAGTATTACCACTAGATGAAGGCAGGCCTGGACTACACAGTGAGATTCCCATCTCAAACAAACAAACTCACTCCAAAGAAAAAAAGACAAGACACTGAGCCAGTCTGTACTACATAGTGGGATCCTGTCCTAAAGACACACAGGCGGGCTGTCCCCTGGCCCTGCTTTCTGGGGCTCAGCCCTTTTCTACCAGACCATATTCACTGCCATGTCTCTCTGGGGAAAGTATGGATTTCATCAAATCTCTGTGTCCTGCAAGATCATTGGCTCCCCCACAAGGGGCAGCTGGTGTCTTTTTTGCTCATTGCTGGGACCCCAGACCTAATACTTCTCCAACAAATAAGAGGAGTACAGAAAGCATTTTAAGAAGAAATGAATGAATTCCACCCTCCAGAAGCAGGGCCTACAGGAGAATCCCTGCTGGACACTCCTACCCAAGGCCTAGGCCAAAGGCCCTGCTCCAAGACCACTTGGAGTCTGTTGTGGAGAGCTCCCGGGGACATGCAGCTTCAGTCCTAGCCAGTCAAGGCCTCCTCAGAACCAAGGCCCAGGTTGGCTGGCAGAAGCATATTTGTGCGCGTGCGCGCGCGCGCGCGTGTGTGTGTGTGTGTGTGTGTGTGTGTGTGTGTGTGTGTGTGTGTATGTGTGTGTGTCTTCGCAGAGAACTTCCCTGTGCTGTAAAAGGTCCCAGGCTACCTACATACAGGCACTACTAGTCTTTCAATCCTGCTCTCCAGCAAGGCTGATTATTTTCTGTGCTCTGGGGGTTTGGTACTCTCTGGATTCTGGAGCAAGAGACTTGCTCCTCCCACTCAGGGGCCTCTCTAGGACCATTGAGGAGCCGCCTAGCATGTCGGCTGGTGAGTATTCCTTGTGTCCAAAGGTTGCAGAACTCCTACGGTGCTCCAGGCTCTTTAGCCTGGCAATGGGGTCCTGCCTACTCCCCGGACCCTATTCCAGGCTTCTTTTGGAAACCTCGCCTGGGGGGGGGGGGGGGGGAGGCGTCGGCAATATGCCATGCTGCCTTCCTTCAAAGCTGGGTCCACTGCTTCCTCCAGGATTTTCTGGCCTTCTTTGTTCTGAGTTGGGTACCTAGCATAGTTTTGTAGTTAGCAGTCAATGACTGTGCCATTTTACCCTCCCCGATTGCTTCAGCAGAGATCACAGTACCTAACTGTTGGAGGATTGGGCGATACTGTGTATAACCGCCTGGCAGAAGCTGTCAGGCGCGCCTCTCCTGAAGGTTAAGCCTGAAATGGAAGCCTGGGCACATGACCGAGAAGTGTGTAAATTCCCCGCCCCCTTCCCAAAGGAGGGCTATGAATGTTGGTGCATGTGTGCTTGCTGGTGGGACCCTTCTTTCTGCTGAACTCAGGCTCATGTGGAGGTGTTCCTTGTTGGAGGGTGAGGTGACCTGATAGGATGGATGTCTCCAGACGTTTAAAAAAAAAAAGTCTCGTTCTGACCACTAGGTGGGGATCTAGGGTTGTCCAGACAACTATTCGCTACCCCCCTCCTGCCACAGGCTCTCTGAAACCGAGTTTCTACCTGGCTGCCATCTCCCCGAAGAGGTTCTGGCTCTCTCTTGGTGCCTCCGCTCCAAATTCTGTTCAGCACTTCTGCCAGACTCAAACACTGCAGGATGTGACTAAGAGCACGGAAAGTGTGCAACCAGTGAGGCCCCAGTTCAAATTCCGTGGTTGAACTTCCTCCTCCTCCTCCTCCTCCTCCTCCTCCTCCTCCTCCTCCTCTCCCTCCCTCTCCCCCTCTCCCTCCTCCTCCTCTCCCTCCCCCTCCTCCCCCTCCTCCTCCCCCTCCTCCTCCTCCACAACGTCTCACTATGTAGCTCCGGTTGCCCTGGAACTCTCTCTGTAGACCACACTGAACTCAAACTCACAGAGATCCTCCTGCCTCTGTCTCCCAAGTGCTTGGATTAACTCCATGCCCGGTTTGTGGTTTGTGGCTTGAGCCTCAAGTTTCCATCTGGGAACAGACTGGATTGCCTTAGTTTGAGGAGGGCAAAGGGAGATGCGTCTGCTAGGATGCAAAAACCGAGAGGCAGCCATCTTGCTTCATCACAGCAGCCTTGTCCTTCACCCAAGTGATCTCTGCACTTGCTGTGCCCTGCACAGTGTCCCGTGGTGTACCCTGCCCTTCACTGTCACCTTCACAGTGCAGCTGTCTTTCTGTGGGCTCAACCTCTGGCTGGTCTGTGTTCTTACCTCTCCCCTATGCCCCCCAGGGACTCTTTTTGGACTACCCTCCCCCACCCTACCCCCGCCGACCCTTCGCTGGAGGACACTGACCTATTCAGCACTCCCATTCTCCAAGTCTTGCTGGAAAAGGGATCCATCAGCTTCTTCGGATTCATCCTCTTTCCAGGTGCCTGGCTTCTGGCTTCCATCAGTGCCCATGGAGATCAGACTCTGTCTGGGTTCCTGACAACATTCCAAAAGCTCAAAAGGCTCTCTGCCACCGCCAGAGTAAGGGTTCTCAGCCTCTCCCCTACCCCGGGCCAGTGCTGGGGTTTCCCCTCCCCATTCCAGGTAGGGAAAGCCCGGGAACCAGGGCACGTTCTCCAAGGGGTGACTCAAGGTCACACAGGGAAGGGGACCATGGCACTTGTGACTAGTCCTCATGTCAGGTGTTCTTGATCAGGCTCAGGCTCCCTCACATCTAAGTAGGATGCCTGTACCTACCTCAGCCAGAGGGAGCCCTTCTTCACGGTTCTCTAGCCCCTTGGTGAACGGAGGCTGCCATGCATTACTTCACCGTGTGTGTGTGTGTGTGTGTGTGTGTGTGTGTGTGTGTGTGTGTGCTGCTAGACCAAGAGTGCCAGGCATGCTTCCTCTCTCAGAGGCTGTTTTCCCAGGGCTGCTGCTTGCTGGCAAAAAGATTTTTGGGGGGGTTGGTTTCTTTTTTTTTTTTTTTTTTTTTTTTGGTTTTTCGAGACAGGGTTTCTCTGTGTAGCTTTGCGCCTCTCCTGGAACTCACTTGGTAGCCCAGGCTGGCTTTGAACTCACAGAGATCCGCCTGGCTCTGCCTCCCAAGTGCTGGGATTAAAGGCGTGCGCCACCACCGCCCGGCGGGGTTTGGTTTCTGATGTGTATGTGCACGAGTCTTCGTGAGTTAGTTTGTGTGTACCACAGACTTGCAGGAGCCTGAGGAGGCCAGAAGAGGACATGGGATCCCTGGATGTGAGTCACCTGACTGAGGGTACTGGGAACAGGGCCCTGGGTCCTGCACAAGAGCAGTAAGCACTCTTGGTACCACTGAGCCAGCTCTCTATCCCCTCTCCTTGATTTAGAGAGAGAGACAGGAGGATGAAAGGCTTGGGAAATGCCTCAGTGAGTAAAGTACTGCTTCCCAAGTGGGAGGGACTGAGTTCCAATCCCCTAAACCCATTCAAGAGTTTTTTTTTTTTTTTTTTTTGAGACAGGGTTTCTCTGTGTAACAGTTCTGGCTGTCCTCGCACTCACAGAGCTCCACCTGCCTCTGCCTCCCGAGTGCTGCTGGGACATTCCCTTACTTTACGTTTATTTATGTGTACCTGTGCACATGTGTGCCTCAACACACATGTTCAGGTCAGAGGATAACTTCTGGAAATCAGTTCTTTTCACCACGTGGGTCTTGGGAAAAGAATCCAGGTCCTCAGGTTGCAGTAAGTGCTCTTGCCATCTTGCTAGCTCCAAAAGTCATACTTTTAAAGTGCACACTTCAGTGAGGTTTGGGGGGAGGGGCTGTTGTTTTTGGAAGTGGTAACAGTGTCTCACTATGTTGCTCAGGGTGGCCTCAAACTCCTGTGCTCAGGTGCTTCTCCTGCCTCCGCCTCCTGAGCAGCTGGGCTACAGGTGTAGGGCCTGAGCAGCTGGACTACAGGTATAGGGCCTGAGCAGCTGGGCTACAAGTGTAGGGCCTGAGCAGCCGAGTAGGCCAGGGAGTCTGGCTGCAGGCATCTCGGGTTATGGGACTCAGCTGAGGGGCCGAGAGGGAAGGCGATGGCTCTGAAGCTCCCCACCCCCGACAACCCCAGGGCAACGCTACAATGGTCCCTCTGTAGTCACGTGCTGCATCCCTCTTACACCCACACAAACACCTCCCTGCCCATCGCTGCTATCAGGAATGGTTACGGCACAGAGCCAGGCTTGCTGAGCTTCCCAAAGGCCTCCTAAGAGCCAGGTGCTTCCCAGTGTCACTTTTCTTAATGCAGAAAGATGTACCGGTCAGGGGTGCAGGATTCCTACCCACTGAAGCCCAAATCAGATTAATCCAAGTCAAAAATGGAATGTGAATGTGTCGTTCTACGTGAGTGAGAAAAGCAAGAGTCACTTCAGGCTTAGCAGGAGTCAAATAAGTCTAGACTGCCGCTCGTTCATTCGTTCTGGCGTATTACCAGACAGAGCAGTCGATTGGCTCAGCTTTCAGGCACGGTCTCTCCATGCTCAAAAGAAAAAGAAAAGCAAGTGAGCTCCACCTGGGACTGGAGTTACAGGTGGTTGTGAGCTGCCTCGTGGGGTGCTGGGAACCAAGCTCAGGTCCTGTGGAAGAGCAGTTAGTGCCCTTAGTAACCGAGCCTTCTCTCCAGCCCCGGGGTTTGGTTCTTGGCAGCAGTGACAGGAATATTTCATGGGGGAAGGACAGACACCCTTTTCCACAAATGGTGCTGGGAAAACTGGATATGCAAAAGAATGAGGTTAGATGCTTACCTTACACGATGCATCCAAATTAACTCTGACTAGATCAAAGCTACAAAGCTCTTCAAGAAAATCTGAAGCATTTATCTAATTATTCTTTACCAATAAAAAATTGGAGCGGGCAGAGGGGGGGTGGCTGGAGAGATGGCTCAGAGGTTAAGAGCACTGACTGCTCTTCCAGAGGTCCTGAGTTCAATTCCCAACACCCACATGATGGCTCACAACCATCTATAATGAGATCTGGTGCCCTCTTCTGGCCTGCAGTCATACATGCTGTATACTAAAACAAATAAATCTTAAAAAAAAAACTGGAGTCGGGTGGTGGTGATGCATGCCTTTAATCCCAGCCCTCAGGAGGCAGAGGCAGGCGGATCTCTGTGAGTTTGAGGCCAGCCTGGGCTACAGAGTGAGTTCCAGGAAAGGTGCAAATCTACACAGAGAAACCCTGTCTCAAAAAACCAAAAAAAAAAAAAAAAAAAAAAAAGGGAGTCAGATATTGGGGTAAAAACCTGAATGATCAGAGAAGAGGAGAAGATACTAGTGATTTTCTTTCTGAATCCAAAAAGGGCTGATAGAGGCTTTCAGCCCCGCCTTACCACTTCCTTTCTCCTCTCTGTCCTCAGTCATTCAAGACCTCTATGGTTAATTTTGGTCAGCTAGTGGCTAGCTCCGCCCTCTGACTCAAAGCAAACTTTATTGTCAGAATGCCATTAAAATATCATACAACAGCCAGGTGGTGGTGGCGCACGCCTTTAATCTCAGCACTCGGGAAGCAGAGCTAGGTGGATCTCTGTGAGTTTGAGTCCAGCCTGGTCTACAGAGAAAGATCCAGGACAGGCTCCAAAACTACACAGAGAAACCCTGTCTTGAAAAACAAAAAAAAAAAAAACAAAAAAACAAAAAACAAAAAAAAAAAAAAAAAAAAAAAAAACCACAATAGAAATCCTAAGAGAAGCTTCATTACCTTGGAAATGTTTTCTTGACTAGGATATCAAAAACATGAGTCTGTATTAGCCAAGTTCTCTAGGGGAACAGGGCTCATGGAATAATACACATCCAAGGGGGATTTATTAGAATGGCTTGCATGATACTGTCTGGGGAGTCCAACAATGGGCATCTTCACAGAGGTGTTGCTGAGACCCCAGTAGCTGCTCAGTCCTTGAGGCTAGATACCTTAGCATTGCCAACCTGGCCCTGAAGGGCTGTGGATTCTAGAGAGCTGCTGGTCTTCAGTCAAGGTTGGAAGGCCAAAGATGCTGCCTTCTCCTGAGTGCTGGGGTTATAGGTGTGTACCATCTTGACTGGTTTATGTGATGTTGAGGACTGACCCCGGGCTTTGTGAATGCTAGCCAAGGGTTCTGCCAGCCGAGCTGTGTCCACATGTGACTTATTTGTCCTTTGTCATTGTTCTGTTTGGACTTTATATTTTAGAAACAGGGTCTTGCTATATAAACCCTGGAGGGCCTGGTGCTTGCTATGTAGTTCAGGGTGGCCTCAAACTCGTAAACAAGCTTCCCGATTTAGTCTCCAGAGTACTAGAATTGTACAAACATGCGCTACCATACTTGAACTTTATTAATTAGTTAATTTATTCTGTGTAAGGGCATTTTTTGTTTGTCCATTTGTTTTGTTCGGTTGCCTTTTCAAGACAGGACTTCTCTGTGTATCCCTAGCTGTTCTGGAACTAGTGTAGACCAGGCTGGCCTCAAACTCACAGAGATCAGCCTGCCTCTGCTTCCCGAGTGCTGGGATTATGTTTTGACTTTATGTATTTTTGTGCACCACTTGTGTCCCTGGCACCCATGGAGGTGGGGCATTAAGTCCTCTGGAACGGGAGGTGCAGACAGTTCTGAGTTGACATGTGGGTGCTGGCAATCAAACCCAGGTTTTCTGGAAAAACAGTCAGTGCTCTTAACCACTGAGCCATCTCTCCAGCCCCGTTTGTTTTTGGTTTTTTGTTTGTTTGTTTGTTTTTTAAGACAAGATCTTTCTATGTAGCCTGGGCTGCCTTTGAACTTGTGATTCTTTTGTCTCTGACTCCTAAGTGCTGGGATTGCTAGTGGATGCCACCATGCTAGTCCCCAAATCGTGAGTCTTCTATGAACAAGCCTACTAATGGGCCTGTCCCAGCTGCTTTTCTAAATTGTTCAGACCACTGAGAATTTGCTGAGGACTGAACACACAGCCTCATGTACACTCTCCTGCCAGTCTATACCTTCAGTCTCAATATCAGCTTTTTATTGACGTCCGGCCCAGAATCTTTTCCACATTCTTAGTAATTGTCCTGTTGGAGTTGGTTGAATTGTGTCCTTTCAAAAAGATATATCCATGTCCCAAATCCTGGGACCTGTGAATGTGACCTTATTTTCAAATAGGGACTTTTGTAGATATAATCAAAACTAAAGATGTCAAGATGATATTATCCTGGAATTAAAGAGGGCCTCAGAGCTAATGACTGTGTTCTTTGAAGGCCACAAAGGCAGACCCACACAGAGGAGGGTACTGGGGAGACACAGGCAGAGCTAGAAGTGATTTTTTAATTAACTTTTTTTTCATTTTGTTTTTTTTATGTGCATTTTTTTTTGCCTGCCTATGTGTCTATGTGAGGCTATTGGGTCCCCTGGAACTGGAGTAACAGTTGTGAGCTACCATGTGGGTGCTGGGCATTGAACCTGGGTCCTCTGGAAGAGCAGCCAGTGCTCTCAACCCCTGAGCCATCTCTCCAGCCCCAAAGTGATGGTTTTGTAGCCAAACTACTGATGGAGCTGCCCAAAGCTGGATGGGGTGGAAGGATTCTCCCTCAGTCTCTAGAGGAGTGTGGCTCTGCTAGAAGCCCTCCACAGCTTCAGAACTGCTGAACACCTGCTCTGTGACGCTCTCCTGTTTTGATGTGTTCTGGATGCCTGAGGAAAGGTGCACCTGTCTTTCTGTCTGAGGGGAGGCAGGTGGGGCTCCAGGCATAGCCCTGCCCAAAGGCTCCAGTCCCCACAACGGGGACTCCCATGCTCAGAGAAACTCATCCTGGTGTTAAGAGGGGGAAATGACAATTTAGGTAAAAGTCTCTCCTTTAATGGAGCCATTAAAACCTTTCCCTCACACACCTGTGCTCAGAATGTGGCGCTGGTGGGGTTGTAAGGTGAAGATTTCCTGGTGGTGTCCCTGGCTAGACAGGCTCCACCACAGAGGGCAGCTCCCCAGCCAAGCTGACCACACAGCCCGCCATGATGAGAGCTGGTGTTCTTCCAGCTTTCTTAGCCCGGACTGCAAGGCTCACACACAGTAGTCCGAATGAATGCTTGTTGACTTAATGGATGGTGGAACATTATTGTTTTCCTGATGTACCAGTCCTGGCTCTCTCTACCTTAGGTCTAGAAAATTCTGTGAAAAATGAAAACATAGGTCCCTACAAAGACTTGGACATAGATGTTCATAGAAGGCCGTCCGCAGGTGAATGAACAAATTATCCAGCCCATCTGCATAGTGGGATTACCACACACCAGCAAGAAAGACTGGTCCATGCGGAAGTGAGCAGGAGCCAGACACAAAGGAATACATACCATGTGGGGCTGTTTGCCTGAAGTTCCCCAACGGCAGGAAGATCAGAGGCTGTCTAGGGATTTGGAGAGCAGGGCTGACTGCGAAGGGACATGAGGGGACGCTTGGGCAAAGGCTGAGGAAATGACTCTGTAGAATCCGCTCCCATGTGGATCCTTGGAATGGACCAAGCTTCTGCTCCTTCGGCCTGAGGACTCCAGGCTCATCTAGGAAGCCCACAGGCTAAGAATGGTAAGTAGAAGGGTAGGTGGAGAAACTGGCTTTTGTTTACTGGGGATAGAAGGAGCTACGGCATCCCTTATACCACAGGCAGCCATTTTGTTCTCATGAGTAAAGCCCGTCCACCCAGAAGATGTGTGTTGATGGTAGAGAGACAGTGAGGGAAAGAGTGAGTCATAGCCAGAAGTCACTTAGCACTGCAGAGTCAGCAGCTAAATCCTCTGTGAAGACTGGTGGAAGGCGCCCCAGGTGACAGGCTTTTGGCAGGGGGACAAATATTCAGATTTTTTTTCCACTAACTACCCCCAACCCTTGATTACTGGGGATTGAATTTGGAACCTTGTGTAAGCTAGCCAAGCATTCTACCAGGAAACTGCCCTTAGCCCAGGATTTCATGTCTTTGATGTCCTCCTCTCCCATAGAAGAGGACAACTGTCCTCTAAGTGCATGTCAGAGACCCAATTTTAAAGTCACCAGTTAGAACATCACCCGATGAAGAATTCCTGAATTGATGTGCAGTGTTTTGAAGCCTTCCATCTGTGTGGTTCCCTCAGTTACAACTTCAACCAATGGCAAGTGGGAAACATTTGGGAGAAAAATGTGTCTACACTGAACATATTCTGACTTTACCCTTATCATTACTCCGTACACAGTCCAGGATAATAAAGCTGGGCATGGTGAATCACGTTTGCAGAACTTGGGAGGCTGAGGCAGGTGGAAGGTGAGTTTAAGGTCAGTCTGGGCTACATGGTAAGACCCTATCTCAAAAAGCGAAATAAAAATAAACCAAGGGACTGGAGAGATGGTGGTTAAGAGTGCTTGGTGGGCGGTAGCGGCACACGCCTTTAATCCCAGCACTCGACGCAGAGCCAGGCGGATCTCTGAGAGTTCGAGGCCAGCCTGGGCTACAGAGTAAGATCCAGGACAGGCACCAAAACAACACAGAGAATCCCTGTCTCGGAGATCCCAGCACGCGGCAGTTCACAGATGCCCATAATTCCAGATCCAAAGGATCTGATGACCACCTCTGGACTTTGTGGTCACTTACATATACATGTGCACATGCACATGCATACTTACAAAGTATGGAAAAAACTCCAAGCCCTTACAATAGTTTACATAGTACCCACATTGTCATAGGGAGCACAAGCAATGCAGGTGTGATTAGAGGTATACAGGAGAGATGTGTAGGATCTATGCAAATATGGCCCCATTCTCTATAAGACACTGGACATTGTAGATCTGGGTGTCTTTGAGACCCTGGAGCAAGCCCCTATTGTAGAATGCAGCTTTCCCAGCAAAACAGCTCTTGTCTCCATTAGCTGGGCGGTGCCTGCTGCTGGCAGGTGTCCGTCATGAGGCTTCTTGACGGCTGGCATCCTCTAGAGCAGCTGAGTGTGACTCACTGGATCCACACCTGAGAGTCCAGCCACTCCTCCCAGCCACTTGTATGCAGCCCTGCCAAGACTGCACTGGCCTGCATTGGGTGGGGTTGGGTAGGTGTCTCGGGAGGTGTTAGATGCAAAGGCTGGGGAGGTTACCAGAAGGACCTCCCTCCTTCCTCATAGGCATCCGCTGAGTGGGGTGGAGACTTTCCAGTGTGGCTCCTTTGGGATCACCCTACTCTCCTCTCACCCCTGCCCTGTAAGGAGTCACACTAACTCAGTGATTCCCTAAAATGAACTCCGATGGAATTATACTTCGGTGGGTCATTGGAACCTTAGGAGGAGAGGGTAGACATTGTTTAAACCTTCCCAGGTAAGGAGTGTCCTCAACGGTTCCCTACGGATACCAAGGGACAGCGTGTAAATAGGTCAACTCATAGTATGGATCGATGAAATTACATCCCTGGAAAAGAATACAAGTAAGATAGATATCACGCCAGACTATCTAGTGCAATGGTTCTAACCGGGGTGGGATGTGGTCCCCCAAGGGACATTTGACTGTGTTTGGAGACATACTTGGTTTTCACAACCAGGGGCAGAGGCTACTTCCGGCATCTAGAGGGTAGAGGCCAGGGATCTTGCTGAACTTCCTGGAATACACAGGACGCCCCCACCACATAGGATCAGCACCCCAAACTCCTAAGCGCATCAAGATCGACAGTGTTGCGCTTGAGAAACCCTGGCTCTTGGGTGCTGCACGGGCCCCTGGGTGTCGGTCCTGGCATGGGTGTTCCCACACTCCTACGGTGGTCTTGGCTTTGATGTTGCTGTTAGCGAGGAGGAGATCCAGTCTCCTCAGCCAGTTGCTTCTTCCTCCCCGCCCTTTTCCCTCTCCCTCCTCCTCTCCTGGCTCTCGTGTTGGAGATTGAACCCCACTTCTTGCACATGCTGCACAAACCCACCAGCTGCATTTCCTTCTTTATAGACAGATGCAGAGACAACCACCTCAGAAGAGCTTCTCGGGTCTCCCCAGGCCTAGAAAGAGGTCTTGAGGGAGCGTCTTCCCCAGAAGAGACCGGGTACAGCCTGGTGTACGGGGAGAGTTCCGTTCAGAGGAAAGGCTGGCTGCTTCTGACTGGTCTCTTCCTTAGTTGCCTTCTTTGTATTTAGCACATAGGCTCCCAGCCTGCCTCAGAGGCCTGTTGTGCGGCTCAGGGGGGATGAAGGTTGTTGTGGTGAGAGAGGTAGAAAACAAAGATTGAAAACATGAGCTGCCAACCCTCGCTGTGGGTGCCAGCACAAGGTTCTGGGTGGCCGGGCAGACTGCAAGGTCGTTTTGAACCAAGAGAACAGACACGATAACCCATTCTGTGCTCGCCGTCCCTGTAGTGACAGAGACCAGTTACAGGTTCCAGTGTGACCAGTCCAGAGAGGAGCAGCCGGCTGGCCACTGCTGGGCAGCAGGTGGAGCCTTATGCTTGAGGATGCTGTTCTGCTTTCTAGCCCCGGGCCCAGGGAGCTGAGGTGTGTAGTCAGGACACCATCCCTGTGGAGGTGAGAGTTGCAGAGAAGCAGACCGGGCCTGCATTCAGGGCCACATGCTGACTGATCAGTGGGGGTGGGGGGTGGGGGTAAGAGGGGTGGTGGTGGTGGTGGTGGTGGTGGTGGAGGGGGAGCTGGGAAGCCATGAAGATACTTTCAGTTGTGGTTTTGGAAGTATTCGTGTTTTTATTTTCTTGTGAAGTGGTTCTGGAACCCTCACGTGCCTCTGAACATTTCTTTTTACCTTTTTCAATGTGTTTTAAACATATTTTAACATTTAAAATATTATTTTTATTTATGTATATGCATATCTGTGACTGTATGCTACATGTGCGCAAGTTCCAGCAGAGGCCAGAAGAGGGCATCTGATACCCTGGACAGGAGCCACAGGCAGTTTTCAGCTGTCAGACATGGGTCATAGGAACCAAACTTGGGTCCCCTAAAAGAGCGGGGAAAGCTCTTAAACACTGAGCCACCTCTCCAACACCCCGACCCCAGTTTGTTGTTATTGTTGGTGGCTGCTTTTGGGGGGGGGTGTTGTTTTTTTTTTTTAGTCAGGGTCTCACTATGTAGCTTGGCTGGCCTGGAACTCTCTATGTAAAGCTTGCTGGCTTGAAATCACAGAGCTCCACCTGCCTCTGCCTCACGAATGCTGGGATTAAAGATGTGCCCCTTCCTTTTTATCTTTTTTTTTTAGATTTTTATTTATTTTTTATTTTTTTATTTTATGTGCATTGCTAGTTTACCTGCATGTGTGTCTATGTGAGGGTGTCAGGTCCCCTGGAACTGGAGTTACAGCTCCAGACAGTTGTGAGCTGCCATGTGGGTGCTGGGAATTGAACCCAAATCCTCCAATACTCTGAACCACTGAGCCATCTCTCCAGCTCCCTGCTATTTTTTTTAAAGATTTTATTATTTATTTATGTATATGAGTGCTTTATCTGCATGTACAACTTTATGCCAGAAGAGGGCATCAGATCCAACTAGAGATGGTTGTGAGCCACCATGTGGTTGCTGGGAGTTGAACTCAGGACCTGTGGAAGAGCAGGCAGTGCTCTTAACCACTGAGCCATCTTTCCAGCCCCCTTACTTTTTATCTTATAATGCTTTTGTGTAAATTAGCAAAAATTTGGATTGACTGAGAATAAAGCATGTGTTGTAACAAAATGAAATATCCACTAGTGAAGAACTGCAGGAACACAACACACATACACACACACACACACACACACACAAACACACACACACACACACACACACACACACACACAGAGTTTTAATACCTCAGGAGTTTGAAACTTTCTAATTATTTATGTATTCAATGATTTGCTTTGTGATTCCAGGAAGAGACAGATTCTAGGGCCTAGTGCATTTTAGGCAAGTGTTCTGTCTCTGGGCTGTATGCCTCCTGGCCTTGTTTCCTTCCTTTCTGTCGGTCTGTCTTTACCTTAGCAGCCTTATGCATGCTAAGCAAGCATTCTACCACTGAGCTGCCTCAGGTCTTTGTCATTTATTTTCACACTTAATCTTTGACTACGATTTTCTTTGCAGGCCTACGTGTGTTAGAAGCCCGGAAGTCAGCAGTGTGGTCCTTGGGCTGCTTTTCAACTTTTCTTCAGCTTTAGTTTGTCATCTGTAAAGGGAGGGTAATAGTGACATTTTATACAAGGGACACAGAAGCCAGCTGGAAGAGCACTTAATGGCCAAAGATAGAATAACTCGGGTAACAAAATAAATACCAATGTACCGGACTATAAGTCAAAGGATAAAAGATTATCCAAGGCTACACTGCTGTAAATAAGTGACCACAAAGATGTCATGATGGAGAATTCCAAATGTCTGCACAGACTTCCTTCACAGAGGCAGGGTCACTCATTCACCTTTGGGCTGTGCACAGTGACATCTTCCGATGACAGCGATGTTGAAGCAGGTGCAAGCCTGGCAGATGGTGGCACAGTCGGGCTCTCAGACTTTTGCTAGGAAGGGAAAATGATGCATCTCTTCTGGGATCTTCTCTCAAAACACAACAGAGATCCAACAAAACCCCCAACCAAGGGACATTCTCCAAAATATGTGGCCAGCACTCTTTAAAATTGTCAAGGTCATCAAACTGTGCACTTGGGAGGTGGAGATAGGAGGAGCAGAAGTTCAAGGTCATCCTCAGTTTTATAGGGAGTTGGAGGTCAGCCTGGGCCACACGAGATCCTGCCTCAAAACAATCAAAGAAAAAAAATCAAAGACAAGACAATCTGAGAGACTGTTTCAGGCAAGAGGAGCCCAAGGAGACACGGTCACTCAATATGTGGTCTCTTGGGCAGGAGGTTTTGGAATATTTGTGTACACTGTTGGAAGATGTGTCACTGTGATTGGTTTAATAAGGGGCTGAATAGCCAGTAGCTAGGCAGGAGAGATTAGGCAGGACTTCCAGGCAGAGAGAGGAACTTGGGATGAATCTAGGTGCTCCAGAGACACCAGCAAGACACTGAAGAAGTTGGACATACAGTATAGAGGAGAGGTAACAGAGCCACGTGGCAGAGTCAAGATTAATAAAAACAGGTTAAGTTATAAGAGCTAGTTGGGGCAAAAGCCTAAGCTAAGGCCAAGCTTTCATAATTGATAATAAGCCTCTATGTCATTATTTGGGAGCTGGTGGTCCCCAAGAGAAAGTCCAACAAAAAGTTTGCTACAGTAGGATACAGAGAGAGAAGGAGCATGGTTAACTTTGTGTACCGTCTGTAATTTATTTTAATATTAGATTTATCTTTAGTCTCCCCAAATCTTTATTATCATGTGATTTATTCTCTCTCTCTCTCTCTCTCTCTCTCTCTCTCTCTCTCTCTCTCTCTCTGTGTGTGTGTGTGTGTGTGTGTGTGTGTGTGTGTGTGCATGCACACATGTGCCCGTGTACCATGTCACCCATAGAGGTCAGAGGACAAGTTTGTAAATCAGTTCTCTTCTTCCACATGTGTAAGTTCCAGGAATCAAACTCAGATGGCCAAGCTTGTGTGGCAAGCACCTTTATATAAATAGATGGTTTTTTCCCCCCGACTGCCAGCTCCCAAAACCACTGAGGCTTAATATTAGTTATAAATGCTTGGCCAATAGTTCAGGCTTGTTACTAGCTAACTCTTATGTAGTTGGAGTTTTCTCCAGTCTTGCCTGGCCCGTGGTCAAGACAAATCTCTCCCACCCACCAGTCCTGCAGCCACTCAGACCCAAATATACACACACAGGCTAATATTATTTAAAACTGCTCAGCCATTAGCTCAGGCCTACCACTGACTAGCACTTACACTTAAACTCAGCCCATTTCTGTTAATCTATATGTTGCCATGTGTTCCGTGGCTTTACCTGTGCACCTGTTACATGCTGCTCCCTGGATGGTGGGCTGGCGTCTCCTGACTCAGCCTTCCTCTTCCAAGAATTCTCTTCTCTGCTTGTCCTGCCTATACTTCCTGCCTGGCTACTGGCCAATCAGCACTTTATTTATACAGAGCGATATCCACAGCACTCTTATACTTAAATTAACCCATAGTTCTTATCTATGTTTAGCCATATGACTTGGTACCTTTTCTCAGTACAACATTCTCATCTTGCTTCTCTGCTTTTGCCAGCAACTCTCTCACTCTTCCGGAATTCTCCTAGCACGGCTCTTGAGCTCAGTCTCTTCCTGACCAGCCACTGGCCAATCAGCTTTTTATTAGTCAATGAAAGTAATACATATTCATAGTGTAGAAAAAGATGGTTCCACAGCACCTTTATCTGCCCTACCATCTTGCTGGCCACCCAAAGTCTTGTAATGTACAGTCCCTCGTTAGATTTTATAGCTGCTGCTAGCTGGATTGCCTCTCTAGAACTTCCAGCCCTTGAGTGGATGTATGGTTTGGCTTGGATGTGCCAAATGTCAGGGCTTCGCTGAAATGCTGGGTCACGTCTCAGTTCTTTCAAGGCTCAGAGAGCAGGATGGTATCGCAGACCTTGGGCAACTCCAGAAGCAGTTGGTGGAAGGTGAGTTGTCCAGGGCTTGAATATGTTGGGTGTAGGTCTGCTCTTACTGTCTGGGCTCCTCCTGAACTGTACACTGTCCCTGACCCACAGTTGTTCGCGGGGCGTTTACCCACCAACCCCACAGCTCCCCAGAGTTTTCTTGAGTGCGAGCAGCAGGAAATATTAGAAGGATTTAGAGTGTGGAGATGAACAGATAGAAAATAAAGGATAGCCTCAAGAGGGCCTAGAACCTATCCCAACAGGCCCTGACTGTCTCTGCTCCAGGGTATTTATAGAGAAGCCAAGGGGTGGAGCAAAAGACCTCCTCCCCCAGCACAGCCAAGTGCAGACCATCTCAGACACCTGCCCTCAGGCCCGTGGTCCTAATCATTCTCTATGCGGACCTGCTGGGTAAAGCCACGAGGAACCCGAGAACCGGCTCCCACAATTGTTTTAATTTGGGACACAGAGTCTTTCCTTTGGGGTTTTCTGGGACAGAACTGCAGGTGGTAGGTTGATGTGACACACAGACAGTCTCTCCCAAACAACCTGGTTGAAGGTGGGGCTGGTTCATCTGGTTCATCACAGGCCGGAACCTGTGCAGATCTGCCAGGCATCTCGGGGAGAGATTTGTATCTAGTCTTCCCAGCCCTGTCCTCGCTGATGGGACTCTTCGTGATGGCGCCTTCTGCTTAGTCAGGTTCAGAAAGGGTAAACATTTCTTTTTAAGAGAGATGGCACTTAGGAGGCAGAGGCAGAAGGATCACAAGTTGAAGGCCAGCCTAAACTACCCAGGGAGACCCTCCCTCCGAAAACCAGACATTGGTTTTCCCAGCAAGGTTCCAAATTCAATTCCAGGTTCCACAAAAAAATAGAGTGCTGCATTGGGCAGGGGGAGCTGGATCTAGCGTTTCATGCACAAGTGTATGTAGGGGATTAATGTTAGCTGCTGTTAGTCATTATGCTTCCTGCTTCAATTTTTCTTATCCACATAGCATCTACTCACTACCGAAAATTTACAAATGAGTCAAAGAAAAACAAAAGAACAAAAGAGAAATCAGCGAGCCTCCCGTGAAGAGACGCCTATCAGTCACACCTCCCTATGGAGCCCTGCAGAGGTAAAATGAATTTCTCATAAAACTCCGATCATTCTGTACATTAGCTTGGTGAATGGCCGTAATTTAGGTTGTTCATACATTATTTGTTTTTTTAATTGTTTCTTCTTTTTGCTCTTACAAAGAGCCAACCAGTATGTCTAGCCTTTTGACACTGTGGCATGACCTTGTCATCTATAAAGTTCAAGCTAGAGAACCCAGCAATCCAGTTACCAAAACGAAACAAACTCCCTATATATATATATATGTGTGTGTGTGTGTGTGTGTGTGTGTGTGTATACATATACATACATACATATATACACACACATATACATGTACATGTATATATAAACATATATATGTATGGCTTTTCTCCCTATATGTATGTAAATTTATCATGTTGTGTTACCTGGCACACTAACTAGGAAGAAACAGGAAACAGCCCTGAACAGTTGAAGCAGCTGGTCACCAATGCTTAATATACCCACAGAGTAGAGCCGGCCCTCGGTCCAAATGACACACTTGGAAATTCGACGGTTGGATGTAGGGAGTAAAAAAAGCCCTGAGCGAGTGGGGACCCGAGTCAATGTGTGTTGTTGACATGAGCCAGGCATGTCAAGGACTGCAGAGGCTCAGACCCTTGAGGAATGGCAAAGCCAAGTGTGGATGTTGAGAGTGTGTGCAGAAAATGTCCGCCATAGCTTCCTCTCCCCGGATATTTATGGCCTGAGAACTGCTCCCCTGTAGAGATGCTCCTCCCCAAACCTGTCTCCTTGATCCACTGTACACCATAACCCCTGTGTAATATCCCCGCTCCTTGTTCAGCTGTATGCACTAACCCTACCTCTCTCTTCAGCTCTATATAATAAGCAAGCTGAGCTTCTGGGATGCTGCACTCTCTCTGTCAGAAACTGAAATCCACCTGACTCCCAGCTTTCTGTCTGTGTGTCCATCTGTCTGTCTTGTCTTCATTCCCTCACTACCCTAGTCAGAGTAGGTCTCTCCCGGACATGGTGCAAGGACACAACAGTTGGATTTTTATTAATTTTGTTTTGTTTTGTAATTTAAAAAATATTTTTAAAAGCAGAGAATAAGAAATAGGATCTGGGCCGGGCGGTGGTGGCGCACGCCTTTAATCCCAGCACTCGGGAGGCAGAGCCAGGCGGATCTCTGTGAGTTCGAGGCCAGCCTGGACTACCAAGTGAGTTCCAGGAAAGGCGCAAAGCTACACAGAGAAACCCTGTCTCGAAAAAAAAAAAAACAAAACAAAAAACAAACAAACAAAAAAAAGAAATAGGATCTGTAAATTTCCCTTAAAATATACTTATTTTGTTCACATGTGCATGTGCACATATACAGACATGTGCGTGCCACTAGCAGTCAGAGGACAGCTTGTAGGAGTTGGTTCTTTCCTTCACCATGTGGGTCCTAGGGAACAAACTCAGGTCATCAGGCTTGGTGGCAGGTGCCTTTACCCGCTGAGTCCTTCCCCTGGCCCGTAATTTCAGAGTATAAGCACTCCATTTCTCTCTGGTGATGAGAATGGCAGAGAAGACATAAGACAGATCAGTGGAGTTGGTGTGGACTCTTCTTTCTACTCTGCATTCTATTTTAATTAGTTGTTTTCTTTGCTCCATGCCAGGCAAGTGCACTAACACTGGTCACATCCATAGCTATATTTATTTATTTCTAAAGTGTCGTTTTATTTTATATTTCTATGTATTTCATCATTTTGTTTATTTGTCTTTAAGGACAGATAGGGTCTGTAGCCTAGGCTGGCCTCCATTTCTCTGTACAGTCCAGGCTGCCCTTGATCTCACTATGTAGCCCAGGCCAGCCTTGATTTCACAGTGTAGCCCAGGCTGGCCTTGCAGACATTTTCTTTCTTGAGCCCCCTGAGTCCTGAGATTGTGTAGGTATGTGCCATCATGCCCAGCATATCATTCTTTCTTTTATTCTTTTAGAGATTTATTTATTTATTTAATGTATCTGAGTGTTTTGCCTGCATGTATGTATGTGACACGTGTGTATGCTTTGTGCCTGCAGAGGCCAGAAGATGGCATCAGATCCCCTGGAAGTAGAGTTACATTATCATCATCTTCTCCCTCCTCCTCCTCCTCCTCCTCTTCTTCCTCTTCTTCCTCTTTTCTTTTGGTTTTTTGAGACAGGGTTTTTCTGTGTAGCCCAGGCTGTCCAGGAATTCCTCTGTAGACCAGGCTGACTTCGACAGAGATGCCTGCCAAGTGCTGGGATTAAAGGTGTGCACCATGTTTGGCTTTCATTCTGTCTCCTTGAATGGTGTGTATGGAAGGCGTACAGTACATATAATGAAATATATATGTATATATAACGAAATACTCACTACAGTAAAGCTAATTAGCATATTTATTACCTTACATAGCCATTACTTGTGTGTGTATGAAAACCCTTAAGATCTACCTTCTTTAGGGCTGGAGAGATGCACCCACATGACAGCTCACAACTGTCTGTAACTCCAGTTCCAGGGGATCTGATTCCTTCTTCTGGATTTGGCATGCACTGCAGACATGCTGCACAGACATACATGCAGGCAAAACACCCACACACATTAAAAAAACTATCTCCTTTGCAAATGTCAAGCATACAATACAGTATTGTTTCCAAATCATGACGTACACTAGAGCTCCAGAATATATTCATCTGGCATAGCTAAATTTTGAGCCACTTGACCAGAATCTCCCCATTTCCTCTCCTCTAGAGCCTGTTAACTGCTGTTCTCTGCTTCTGTAAGTCTGACTATTTCAGATTTCACTCATTAGGTGAGATGTCTGGCTTATTTCACTTAGCATAATGCCCTTTCAGGTCTATTCATCGTGTTATAACTGATACGGTTTCTATCTTTTTAAAGCTATTGTTTCGTTGTTTAGATATTCACGTGTATATGGTCACATCTGATTTATCCACCAGTCTGCTGATGACCAGTGAACTCAGGGGTGCAGGTGTTTTTGTCTGTTTGTGCTTCTACAACAAAATACTTGAGACTGGGTGACAAAGAACAGAAAAAAAAAATTCACAGTTCCAGAGGCTGGAAGCCCCAGCTCAAGGTGCCTGCAGAGTCATTGTAAGGCCTGTGAACGGTATAAAGAACCGAAGGTGAAGGTGGAGAAAAGCAAACACTGGCTCATGTGATGGAAGAGCCGGAGAGGGCCAGGCCTTTGATAGGAGCCGTCTGCGAGGGCTGAACCCCTATGATTTAATCCCTTCCCCTAAGTCTCCACGTCTTTTTCTCCTGCTTCGGCCACTGGAGGGCTGGGAATTCAAGTGGGGACCCCCATGTGGAGACCCACTTCTTAGTACTACCACGGTGGTCTCACATGGAGACCATAGCCACAGGGTTCACTTTAAGGTCTGATTTCAATCCCTTTGGATGAGTACTCAGAAGTGGATTACTGGATCTGAAGAGCATCCATACTATTTTTCATAATAGCTGAACCAATTTACATTCCCATATGGTATAAAGTTCCCCTTTCTCTGTATCCTCACCAATACTTGATATATATTTTTAAAATACCATAAACTGGGTGTGGTGGCACACGCCTGTAATCCCAGCACTCAGAGGCAGAGGCAGGTGGATCTCTGAGTTCAAGGCCAGCCTGGTCTACAGAACTAGTTCCAGGACAGCCAGGGCTACACAGAGAAACTCTGGCTCAAAACAAAACAAAACCAACCAACCAAATGGAGAAGTTCAAAGTCATTCTTAGTTATAATAGTGAGTTCAAGGCTAACCTGTGCTACAGGAGTCACTGTCTCAAAACAAAAAAATCCTGAGTAAATAAATAAAGCCATTCTCACAGGTGTGAGGCGATACCTCATTGTGACTTTGATTTGCATTTCTGATGATTATTCTTGATAAGCAATGTAGTTGTTATCCATTCATTTATTATTATTATTATTATTATTATTATTTTTGTTTTTCGAGACAGAGTTTCTCTGTAGCTTTGGAGCCTGTCCTGGACTAGCTCTGTAGACCAGGCTGGCCTCGAACTCACAGAGATCCGCCTGCCTCTGCCTCCCAAATGCTGGGATTACAGGTGTGCGCCACCACTGCCCGGCCTCTTCTTTTTTTTAAAGTCATAGTACCCGAGTGTGGATGCCAAGGGACAACTCTCTGGGAGTCTCTTGTTTTACCTTGTTTTTGAGGAAGGCACTCTCTTCTCATTTCCGCCTCTGCCAACTTGAGCTTATGAATGGTTCGCCTCTCCTCTGGCTGGGAATGCAGATGTGAGCCACCTCATCTGGACTTTTAGATGGGTTCTGCTGATGAAAGCGGGCAAGGCCCAGGGCGAGGACTTGCACCCGCCAGGCTATCTCACTGGCCTTTGTGTATCATCTTTGTAAAAGTGTCTGTTAGCTCTTTTGGCTAAGTTTAAAGCCATATATATATATATATATATATATATATATATATATATATATGTTTTTCGAGACAGGGTTTCTCTGTGTAGCTTTGTGCCTTTTCCTGGAACTCACTCTGTAGACCAGGCTGGCCTCGAACTCACAGAGATCCGCCTGGCTCTGCCTCCCGAGTGCTGGGATTAAAGGCGTGCACTACCACCACCCAGCTTAAAGCCATATTTTTAAAAGTTTGCTATTGAGTTGTTTGACTTTATTATATATCTCTATATATTTTGTATTAACTTCTTATCAGATATAGTTTACAGATATTTTCTCCTGTTCTTCAGGCTGCCTTTTTAATTTTTATTGTTTCATTTGTGGTGTAGAAGACTTTTAACTTTGATAGAGTTCCACTTGTTTCTTTTCGATTGGTTGCCTCTGTATTTGGTGATGCCTCCAAAGAAATTGGTGCCACTATTGACGATTTCCCCTGGGTTAACTTCTAGGTTATCTTTGGTCTCATATCTTACACTTATGAATTTAATCATTTCAGTTAGTTTTCAAGGTTTTCTTTATTACGTTTATTGTGGGGGTACACACACTATGGTGTGCGTGTGGAGGTAACTTCAGGGAGTCAGTCAGCTCTCTCCCTCTACCATGTGGGCCCCAGGATTGAACTCAGGTCACCGGTCTTGGTAGCAAGCGCTTTTACCTGTTAAGGCATCCCACCAGCCCCCAAAATTAGTTTTTATACATGCTGGAGCAGAAGCATCCAGTTTCTTTTGTGCGGATGCCCAGTTTTCCTAGTAGCTTTATCTTAGCTTCTCTATTGGGTCCTGGGTTCATGACAAAACCCCTCTGGGGCCGGTGAGGACTCCAGAGATCTGCAGGGGTCTGCTGCTAAGTCTCAGCCACTGCCCATGACAGGAGGGGAACAGTATTGTCACGACAGAGCTATAGCACTTTCCAGAAGTCCAGGAAAACCAAGAGTGCAAACCTCTCCGACGGTGGCTGATCCTAATGTTTGGTGCATGAGCATTTGATCCAGCGGTGTGGGAAGGAGATTAACTATGCTCCCCCCGCCACCCGCGCCCCACAGTCTGCTGTTCATGATGCTTCTAGCGCCCACTAATGGTCCCCTCCCCTAATCGGATACACAGCTCTCCTTAACACACCATCCAGTATTTTACAGGGTTGACTTCCTCCCTCCGCAAAACTGCATTCTCTTTCCACCCATCTTAACGGATTTTTCTGGTTTCCTTTTCTTTTCCACGTCTCCAAAGAGCTATTCTTGGTGTGTCCTTTTCCTCTTTCTCCGAATTCTCCCTTAGTGGCCCCTGCACGACCAGTATAAACTCCTACCGTGTACTTAAGTGTCTTAAACCAGGACCCACAGCACCAACAGTTCTAACTTTAGTCTCACGGTGACCGATATGAAACTTCTCTCTGCCCACACTCAGTTTCTCTCCTCACTTAATGCCGTCATGTCCAGGTAGGGTTCTGTTGTCAAAGCTCTGCAGATGTCCTGGTTGACCTTAACAGGGAGGGATTTGTTGGAAGGATGAGGCTTCAGGCCTGGAAATGGAGAGCTGAGCAGGAGACTCAGGTACACAGTTTCTTTAGGACTCACACAGAGAAGACTATGGTAGCAGAATGCTACTGACCACACAGTATTTGCCAAGTCTAAAGTAAACTGATGGGTTTAGCCAAAGGAGGATGGCTCAATTTCTGTCCTCCACTCTTTCTGTCCTGGTGAAGGAGATCAGAAATCTAGGAAGTGAACATGTGAGTCACATGTCTTGACTGGAGGCTGGGCAGACTTCCTGCACTGATGGTCTCACCATACAGTACTCCATGGGAACACTTTTCTCCCTTAAATCTATACTACATGTGTCAGTGACTTTTCTATTGCTGTGACAAAGCATCATGACCAAGGCCACTTATAAAAGAAAGCATTTAATTGGGCTTACGTTTTTAGAAGTTCGTAGACTGATGTCTGAGTGGCAGGAACAGATACATCTGGCTTGGTTTGGAGGCAGAGAGGGAACCCTAGGAGTCTTTTGAAATCTCAATGCCCTGTGACACACCTCCTCCAACAAGGCCACACCTCCTAATCCTTCCCAAAGAGTACCACCCACTGGGGACTAAGTATTCAAGCATATGAGCCTAAGGGGGTATCCTAGTTGGGGTTACTATTACTATGATGAAACCCCATGACCAAAAGCAAGTTGAGGAGGAGAGGGTTTATTTGGCTTACACTTCCACACTGCTGTTCATCACTGAAGGAAGTCAGGACAGGAACTCAAGCAGGGCAGAAACCTGGAGACAGGAGCTGATACAGAGACTATGGAGGGGTGCTGCTTGCTGGCTTGCTCCTCCTGACTTGCTCAGCCTGCTTTCTTACAGAACTCAGCACCAACCAGCCCAGGGATGGCACCACTCACAATGGGCTGGGCCCTTCCCCATGGATTACTACTTAAGAAAATGCCCTACAGACTTGCCTGTAGTCTCCGTAAGAGGCATTTTCTCAGTTGAGGTTCCCTCCTCTCAGATGACTCTAGCTTGTGCCAAGTTGACCTAAAACTGGCCAGCACAGGGGCCCATTCTCATTCAAATCACAGCAGAGGTTTGAACTGAAGAAGGGGAATAGACCCTGAATGTGCACAATCCATTACACCCCACTTTAAAAATCTTTCTGGCCGGGTAGTGATGTCACCCACCTTTAATCCCAACACTCAGGAGGCAGAGGAAGATGGATCTCTGTGAGTTCGAGTGTAGCCTTGTCTACTGAGCAAGTTCCAGAACAGCCAGGACTGAACAGAGAAACCCTATCTCAAAAAAACAAACAAAAATCTTTCTGATACTTTCTCTGCTCTCACAACTTGAGGGCAGTTCCCATGCACACACATACCCACCTTACCAACAGAGGTCTGCTAAAGTACAAATCTAGTTTTCTGAAGGTTTTTGCCTCTTCTTCCTGGCTAAAAATTCTTCATGGCTCCCTCCTGCTCCTTAATCATGCCCCTCCCTGTCTTTGTGTCTCCTTATGTCCTTGTTGTTCTCTGTCTCAGGGGATCCCAGTCACATGACCATCTCTCAAGAAACCTTCCTCAACCAGCTATGATGAGCCGGGTTCATCCTTCTCCTGGACTCTCATCAGTATGGATTTGATTTTTGCCTTGAGCTGCATAAGCTTATCAGTCTGTCTCCTCCTTGAGACCCGGAACTGCCCTAACTGTACAGCCCGCCTGTTTTTCCCCAGCTTCGAGTGCTCACCACTGTGAGAAGCATGAAGTGTTTGGTGGCTCTCCAGTGAGCTAGCCAGACAAGGATACTGACGCCCTAAGAGGTCAAGTCACACACTTGGGGACCAGCAACTTCTTACGTGGAAATGGATTCTGAGTTAGGTAGTGTCAAACCAGATTGCGTATGTAATAACCTGGGCAGCTGGTAGAGACTGGAGGTGAAGAAGGGTGGTCACCCACCACCTTCTTAGTGGGAAAATAAGGCTCCGCTGACTCCAGCTCCGATGGGAGGAGGAATTTCAGTTGAACAAGGGGAGGAACTTCTTGTTCCTGGGTCTGGTAGACAAAAGAGTGCTTGGGGACTTAGCCTCTGGAGGCTTTAAAACCCAACCAAGATGGTGTATATCAGCGAGACTTCCAAGTTCTATTAGAGGTAGGCAAATCTGGGGAGCCGCTGGCCTTTTGAGGTGGTCCACCAGAAGCAGAGGAACTGGCTGAGGACTCTGGGTTTCTAGCCATGTTCCCATGGAGCTCCACACTGCTTGGGGGAGGTGGCTCAAGCCAGGGAACCCGGCTAATTAAGCCTATCCCCACAAGCGAATGTGAGGCTAATAAGGCGGCCCCGTTGCAGGGTCCCTCCACACCAACCAGCCGGGCTGCCTGTTTATTGCCCGTATGGAGATCATTAATGCCTCCTGACACTGGGGTCACTCTCGGGGTCAATCCCAGAGCCTGCACTGCAAGACAAGGGGAAATGAACTTCCCAGCACATGTGGCCCAGGCGTGACAGGGAGGGGGGTTTCCAGTCACCCCCACTCTAGGACAGATCGGCACCCCCCAGTCAGTGAGACCCTCCCCGCCCCCAAAGCAATCCCTTTGCCCGACACTGGTCTGAGAGTGGGGAGTCTAAGGAAGGGAGAAATGGCGACCCTTGTCTGGCCGGGACAACCCCCACTGAGGCTGTCCCCACCAACAGACGGACACTAATCCCCTGGCGACGGGCTGGGGTGGCGTCTGGGAGCTGCAGCTGCAGCTCGACAGGGGCCAGACTACCAGCCGCAGGTGGCGGGAAGGCGCAGGCTTGGGGCCACGTGGTGGCGCACTACTGGGCCCTGGCCCCGCCCTCTCTGCGGGTGTTCTCCGGGATTGGGTCTCTCGCCCTGCCTGAAGGATCAGGGCTGTGATTGGTGAATCTCCGTCCCTTTGAACTGAAGGACAGACTCGGCAGCCACTGAGCGCACGCCTGCTGGTGGAGGTGGAGGGCGGCGGCTGCAAGCTGGCTCCCCTTCTCTTGGGTTTGAGTAAGTGAGGCAAGCTTCCCTAGTCTGCCTTCTGAGGGCTGGGAAGAGCAAAAGTGAAAACAGGACCCCCCCAGATAGTCCTCTGGGCAGACACCTTCCTTAACCCAGGATGTCTTCCGCGGTAATGATCAGAACTGGGATTCAGTCTCCCAGGCCAGGGAGAAGATGGGAAAACCTCCAACTATCTTGGAGGAAATCAATAGGATTATGAGGTTAATGCCAGAGCAGGCTGAGTGACAGTTACCAGATAAATGATCCCAGAAGGACATGGTTGAGGTTAAATGAAGCCCAATAAATAAAGGGACGTGTTCAAAGAAAGAACTTCAGAAAATGCAAAGAGGCAGAGTCCAGCCTGGGCCTCTTGACTCTGTTGGAGAAGTCATAGTTCCCAGCCTGCAACCCAGAATCTGTATCCTTGGCAGTGCCAGCACTGACTTAGCTTCAAGGCATGGCATTCCTCGGACAGCTCCAACCCCCCACCCCCACCCGCACCCCCCAGCTTCGGGATGGCATGAGCGAATGGAAACTCTTACTGTGGAAGTCTAACCAGCTAACAGGGCTCCAGCTCGCCGCCGCTGATTCCTTAGAGAAAAGACCGACAGCAGCGAGAGGAGCTGGAGCTGCATGTTAGAAGGCATTTCCCAAACATTAGATGGATGAAACTTACGGATCTTGGAGGCAAGGACCGTTTTCTCTTAGGCCTCCAGTTCAACGACTCGACATCATGCAATATGCTACAGAAAGGTGTCCACTGAACAATGAGCAAGAGCCCTTTTCGATTTCTTCCAAACCTTCCCATCAATGTTCACATCAAGCATCCTAAGGGTTCCCTTGTCTAGGATGAGGCTCAGACAGGTTCTGTAGGTGAGTAGGTTTGCCGTCTTTGTGATAGCTGATCAGCTTAGAGCAGGGACACGAAGGTCAGAGCTCTGAGCCCTATGCAAACCTGAATCCCTCCAAGTCTAGAGATGGATTTCCTCTGGGGCAGTGGGGATATATAGGGTGTGGCCTTCAGCGGCCCGTGATGAAGGATTCAGTCTTCCCTTGCTTGTGTTTAGTACAGTAAAAATTTGAATTTCTGGGTCAAGGCTGATGTCCCATCTAGAAAGAGCCACCTCCACATCGTCTTTCCACCTGAAAGCTTGCTGTAGAGCATGTGTGTGTTAAGCTCTCCTGTCAACAGGGCCTGGGGAAGGAATAGCCTGTGCTCTTGAACAGCTAGCTTGCTTGGTGGCATCATCAACATATAGAACAAGACATTCACTGGGCGGTGGTGGTGCACGCCTTTAATCCCAGCATTCAGCAGGCAGAGGCAGGCGGATCTTTGAGTTCAAGGCCAGCCAAGTCTACGAAGTGAGTTCTAGGAGGGCCCAGGCTGTCTCAAAAAAACAAAACCAAAAATAGAACATGACACTCCTGGGATTGTGAAGGATGATGGGGTGGTTCTCCTTTATTTTATGTTTCATTACTCATGTGGAGGTCAGAGGGCAACTCTGTGAACTTGGCTATCTCCTGATTTACATGGGATCGAACTTCATACCACCAGGTTTGTGCAGCAAGCATCTTTACCTGCTGAACCACCTTGCCAGCCCCAAGAGGTGGCTCTCTTTTTTGTCTGAAAGGAGAGGAAATTAAGTTTTTGGTCTCTGGGTAGATATATTTTTTTAATTAGAGAATTTAGCATATTCAGGTGTGAGGCTTATACCTGTAATAATAGTGCTTGGGAAGCCAAGGTAGAAGATTGCTAAGTGCTTGAGGATCGCCTGGGCTACATAGTGAGTTCTAGGCCAGCCTGGGTTATAAAGTGAGACCTTGCCTCAAACTCCAAAAGAAAAGGAAGAAAAGAAAGTTTAGTATCTACAAAGGCCTGAGTTTGCTCCCCAACACTTTTAACAAAACAAGACATGTCTAGTTAAGTTAGTAGGTTAAGCTGTTGGTTCTTGACTACTGTGAGTCAAGAGGCCTCTTCCCCTGAGACCTTGGGCAAGTCCTACTCATAATAATGATACTGGTGCCAGAGAGCTCCTGTGTATCAGGCGCTCTTACCTTCTTTTCTTTTTAAGAGATAAAGCCTCCCTCGGCTGTCCAGATAGGCTCTGAGCTCCAGGGTTCGAATGATTCTCCTGCCTCGGCTTCCTGAGTAATAGGGACTTCTGTTACTCTGACAGCAACTGTGTGAGGAAGGTACCACTGTTTCCTGTTAGTATGATTACTGCGTTAAGTGACTGTGTTAGTGTTCTGCTGCTATGACAATTCACGCGAGAGAAATGATTTGAAAAGAGGAGAGATTTTTTTTTTCTCATAGTCTTGGGGATTTTAGACCATGGTCATTGGTTCCACTGTTTTTAGACCCTTTGGCGATAAGGATATTATGGCAGAGAGGGTTTAATGGAGCAGAGCTGGTCACCTGATAGCAACCAGGCACTAGAGAGGAAGGGAGACAGAGGTGCCTGAGACAAGATAGATGTAGACCCCCAAGGACATGCCCCAGTTATCGTCTCAGCCTCCTGTGACTCGACTCACTGCTGGAAGTTTTCATCACTTCCCAGTGATTCCACCAAATTATGAGTTCATCAGTGATCCATCCATCGATTAGGTCAGAGCCATCCTGCTCCAATCATCTTGTAATGATTGGCTTACCAGCTGGGGACAAGCCTTCAATGTGTGAGCCATTCAGGGGGACGCTTCCCATGCAAATCATAAAAGTGAGCACAGGGCAGGATAGCTGAAAAGTATGTGCTAAAGAGAAAGGCTTATTGATTTCCAATCCTGGGTTCATTTCCTGGCTGTCTGACCTTCACAAATGATCTGACCTCAGCTTCTTTATCTGTAAAGTTGGTGACAGTGCCCACGTAATAGGACAGTGGGGGTGAACTGAGACACTGCATCCTGAGTTCTGCCTGCCATGCTGTAGGTGCCCAGGACATGTGAGCTATTTGATGAGCCCTCCAAGCACCTTTGTCTGTGGGGTTACCACGGCATCCCTCTGCTGCTCTGTGACACTGTTAGCATCTAATTCATTCCATGGATGAGGAATGGCCTTAAAGCTGTTCTGGGTCCAGGTCTCTCTGGAACCAGCTTGTTGAAGGCATCAAATCAGGCTGGTTTTCTTTGAGACTGCATCTTACTCTGTGGCCCAGGCTGGCCTTGAACTCCTCAGCACAAGTGATCTGCCTGCCACAGTCTTCCCCAGCCTAAGGCTAAAGGCATGGCACCATGCCCAGCTCTAAATTCTGGTTTTTATTTACTATTTATTTATTTATTTATTGCATTGTTAGGAATTGAGCTCAGGGTCTTTTACTTATAGGCAGACATCCTGTTATTGAGCTATACCCCTCAGCTCTACATTCAGGTTTTACATTTCTGAGCGCCAGGGCTTTTGAGGCTGTTCATGCTTCAAAACAATGGAAGGAAGGAAGGGGAAAAAAAGAAAAAAGAGTTATGTAGCTGGCTGGCCATGGTGGCTCACGCCTTTGATCCCAGTACTCAGGAGGCAGAGGCAGACAGATCTCTGTGAGTTGGAGGCCAGCCTGGTCTACATAATGGGTTCTAGGACAGCCAGGGCTATGTCTTGAAAAAACAAACAAAAATTACGTAATTCATTTCTCTCAGAATTTTTTAGAACTCACCCAGACTCGTGTATTTCAGAGAAGTCTTTTTGGTGCAAAGAGAAGGAAGTGGTATTTCAGGAAAATGTGGTGATATGGACAGGGAAGGCTGAGGTCCGCTTAGCTCAGGCTCTCCACAGCCCATATTGAGCGTTGCTGGGGAGCCACCTCACTCCAGGGAGGACTGCCTCGCCTGACTACCCAGCTCAGGGATCCAGCAGTGCAGACCTCCATTTCTTCTACCTGGAAGTTTCCTAATTCTCTCTAGTAGAAGGCCCTGGGGAGACTGGGGTGAGAGGTCAGGTGAGCAGCCCTCATCTACGGAGCAAGGGGAAGCACCTGCAGCCCCAGCTGCTGCCACCTTCCCCCACCCCACCCCCTAGAGTGGGCTTAAATCCCTGCCCCCACACAGCTGCGGGAGTTTGCTAATCCCAGGGGAACCTGGAACCAAGACCCAGGGCTACTGGGAGAGAATAAAGCCATGGCAGACAGGTAAAGTCCCGTGGCCTCACCCATCCTTTCCTTTGGGGAGGCTTAATAAAGATCTCAGGCCTGAGCTCACAGTACGAAGGACAGGAACACAGCTGGGAGCGGGTGGGAGGGCTTTGTTTTCCTGGATTTAGGTGGGAAGGCACGTTGCCCATGCAAGGGCCACTCACACCCTTAGATGGGTCTTTCCCTGTGCAGCACCTAGCAGACTCACCACCGGACTGAGACCAAACAGATCCAGATGAACAATGATGAGAAGAAACGGGACTTAGTGGCAAGTGGATCTCGCTGATCTGTTTAGTGATGCCACAAGTGGCCGCTCCGGTAGCTCTGACATCCTCAGCACAGTAGTCTTCACTCTCCTTCATTTAGAGTCTCTGAAGTGTGGGGACTCCAAGGACCTCACTCATGAGGAATGGGGGGAGGGTTGAGGGGTGACTGTCTTCACTGTGCTCCCTTCTGTAAAGAAAACAAAATATTTTTCATGGTATTCATTCCTCCTGTCTTCTGCTTAGGTGTCACTGGCCAGTGGAGGTCAGGACTTCCACGCCTGGCTAAGAGTGACAGATCTCCATCCAGGCTTTGTTCACAGATTATGACTCAGTGGGTCCGAGTTGAGGTTGGCATTAGGCGTTTACTAAATATTCCTGAAACTTTTTTTTCTTTTTGAGATGGGGTCTCCTGTAGCCCGGATTGCCTATAAATTCCCTGCGTGGCCAAATTGCTTGTGTATCAGAGGATGACCTTGAACTCCTGATTTTCCTGTCTTTACTGCCCACTGAGATTATAGAGCCAGGGCTTCCTGCATGCTACACAAGCACTTTACTAACCGAGCTACAGCCACAGAACGGATTTTTTTTTTTTAATTATAATGGCTAACTGGCTGTAGCGGCACATATTATAATCTGAGCACTTGGAAGGTGGAGGCTGGAGGATTAGTTCAAGACCAGCCACGGCTACAAGAGAGCCTGTTTAAAAAAAAATAAATAAATAAAGCCAAGTAAGGGGCTAGAGAGATGGCTCAGTGCATACACACAGTTGTTCACAGTCATCCGTAACTCCAGTTCTAGGGCATCCAATGCCCTCTTCGGGGTTCCTCAGGCACATGCATGGCTCACAGACATACATGCAGGCAAAACACCCAGACACGTAAAATAAATCAAATGGAAAATTGTAATTGCCTCTTACTACACTAGATTGTTATTTAGCTCAAGCATTCTGCCTTGACCACATCTGCCCTAGGCTTTGGGCAGACAGTCATTGTGTGCTGGCTGGGGCTCCCCTGCCTGTCCAGGAACCTTGCACTCTCTACAAGTCATGGTGTAGGAATTAGTGAGCTTATAGGGTATTTGTTAATGATTTGCAGGTAATTAGTTGGTTAACTAATAGGACCACTGATTGGCCTTTCCTCTTATTTATGAATCTGGCACACAGTAAGCACTGGGTAAATATTTCTTTGGATGAATAAATGCATAGAATAAAGATTAGAATGGAGTTCTAAAATAGTATCAAACAAGAGTGAAGCCACTAACCACTTTTTACCAAGCTCTGTGCAAACAGAAGAATAAACATTTACACGGGAACAACCTCTTTCAAAACTTGGGTCTGGGAAAGTTTGTCCCTACATCCTTCCAAGCCTGCTGCTTCTGGGCTCTTCTGGCCGGGGGAAGGGAGCTCTGTGGGTAAAGTGCTTGTCTTGCAAACCTGAGGAACTGATTTTGAGATTCGGAACCCTTGCAAAAAAGCCAGGCATACTGACACAGACTTGGCATCTCAGTGATGGAGACAGGTGGATCTCCAGAGCTCGGTGGCCAAGCCTGTGTGAGGAGCCCAAGGCCAGTGAGAGAGCCTCTCTCAAACAACAGAGTGGAGAGTATTTGAGGAAAGACACCCAAGGTCGCCCTTCACCCTCTCTACGTATGTACATAATCCCCCTGTACACACACACACACACACACACACACACACACACACACACACACAAGAGAAGTGTTGCTTGTACATTTCTTAAGTGGACTAACACCATCCTCCCCCAGTCTTCCCTGATGCTGGTAAGACAGACTTGGTGTCAATTGCAGCTCTCCTGCCAGTGAGAGAACACACACACTTTCTCCTTTGCCTTGGCCCTAACCTGTCTTCCTGTTTGTTTTCACTAGCTTATGTTTATCATAAAACACCTTGGGCTTTGGGGGAGGAGGGAATAAGTAAACTTCAGAACTACTGGGAGCTTTAGTAAGCACCCACCATGTCGGGCATTTACATGCCCCATCTCAGCCAGTCCTTACCATAGCCGGTAGGTAGGCTCTGGTCAGTTGATGTGGGTGTTAAGAGACTTGCCTAAGGTCACACAGCTGCTAATTGGTGAATCAAGATTCAGAACCTGGCTGCAAAACCAAGGCCAGCCTAACACCAAACCTGGGGACTTTCCCCTAAGCCAGCCCAAACCAGCCTGCTAATGCTTGCTGGATACGGTGATATTGTTTAGCTAGTTGAGGTGCAGGGGATGTGTGTGTGTGTGTGTGTGTGTGTGTGTGTGTGTGTGTGCATGCTCATGTGCATGTATTTGGAACTTTTGAAAGCTATTTTAAAGGAAAAGGGAAGGTAAAGACATTTCTTTATTATTACAGTCACAGAGGGCTGTACTTCACCCACTATAAGCTACTAAATTTATGTGCCCGCACTGTTCACTAAACTACAATACAATATTGACGTTGACTATCAGGTACATCCCAGTTTCAGAGCAATATAAAAAATATGTGTGTTAGAATTAGTGCATTCTTGTGATGGTGCGCGCACGCACGTGTGTATCATCCTCCTTTTCTCTCTCACTCACTTACTGGCTGGTTTGCTGTTTTATTTTCACTGCCAAAACCTTGCCTGTCCCTTTCATATCTCATGTCTCCACATCATCATGAACCAGTTGATACTGATTTAGAGCATCTCCTGTGAGTCTCCAGAAAGACGTGCACTTGTAGGCAGACCACAGTCTAATTTTTTAAGAGCCGCATGCACTACATGGTGTCATTATGAACTTCCTCCAGTGACTGTCAACAAATGCTTTCCAGGGGCTGGCCTAACTCTAGTCTTCACATGGTACCTGCTAATTCACTCCCGAGCGGCTCTGTTTGCCAGTTCCACACAGTTGTTTAGTCAGTCTGCCTACTGTGTGGGAAAGATTTCCCTACAGGCTGCTGAAGAAGACAAGGGAGGGGGCTGGGGGCAGGAGCTGAGGTCTGTCATCCAGCTTTCTCCAGCACAGGAAACATGGCTCCCCAGACATTCTCTGAAACACCAGGGTCTTCCCTTTCTTCATGCCAGAAGGAGGCAGGACCGGCAGAACTAAGCTCTTCTACCCCTCTTAGACGTGCTTCCTCTCCTCAGTTTGGGACTCTGTGGGAGGACTCTTTAAGGGAAGACGGGGTTGGAGGACTCATCAACACTAGGCATGATAGGGACTCTGGGTGGCAGGCCACTGCTAAGCTGGCTGGCTGGCTCCGACAACAGTTTTTTTTCCTTCTTCTTCTGAGACTCTTGTTTCGCCTCCTCCTTTGAGTATATGGAATCCGGAGGTGCTGCTGGCTCTCAGCTTTAAAAGGGGGGCAGACCCCTTCAAGAAAGGATCTTGGTAGTATGCCTTCCCTCCGTGGATAAAACCTGAAGAGGAGCTGAGGCTGACTGGGGAGACTGATGACTCCAGTGTGGGAGGGATACAGCCCATGCTGAAAACTGAGGACTGATGCCGAGATCCTCCTTGTTAAAACAAGGGATTTGGGGACCATTGAAGATGGGTGGGCAGGCATGTTCTTGACCAAGTTTCCTGGGCATGTGGCAGGCTGGGGAGCCCAGACACGCATGGTGTGAAGAGTCTATATACCTGTGAGAGGTCCAAGAGAAAGAAAGGTAAGTGGACCCAGTGGAGACAGGCAGTCTTGAGGTCTAGGCCACTAAGCAGGCCTCACCTTCAGAGCAAAAGGTACAGCCATCTCAGCTTTGCGGGCTGGAGTACGGCATTGGGTTGGATCTTGGGGACCTGCTGGCTCAAGCCTGTTCCTTGGCTGCAGTTTCCTCAAAGGGTTCAGCCAATCCTGGTACCCCCGAGTCCAGCTGAGGCTAGGTTAGGGCTCAAGCTCCAGCTGAGCATCTCCCTGCCGCCACCAGGCCCAGCCCGGCCCCGGCCCAGCCCGGCCACCCGGCCTCCTCCCTACCCTCCTCAGTGACTCCTAGGCACGCTAGGCCAGTGGGGCGCCAGGGCCCACAGCTGCAGGTGCGAGCATGGGGTGGTCAGGGTCAGTACAGGGCATGTGTGTGCCCTGGGCCCCGAGGACACGGGCTCCCAAGTCCATCGCGGACAGGCGGGGCTGTGGGAGAGTCCGTGCGGGGAGGTGACCCGGCCAGTGGTCAGGCCCAGCCGTGGGCGCCGGGGAGCGGGCCCGGCTGTCCAGTCTCAGTGGGAACAGGGCACCGCGACCCGGCCGCCCGTCCCCTCTTCCCGCCTCTCTAATCTAAACCATGCGGGGCTCCAGGCCCCTGCCCGGCCCGAGGACTGAGGGAAGGGCACCCAGCTACACTGCCGAGGAGCCCGCGGCCCGATAGAGACTTGGAGTCGGAGAGGACCGAGGAGTCCCAGGACCCTAGAATCCCCCTCTCCGGCGGGCGAGAACTGATTGACAGCTGCGACGTCAGCACGGGGGGGGGGGGGGTGCGGCCCCGGAGGGAGGGAGGACTAGGAGGAGAGAGCAGAGGCCCCAAAGTGCAGCCTCGGAGATCAAGGGCCCGCTCCACACCCGGGATGTGCCGGGCCCCGAGGACGCAGAGGGCAGCGGGACGGTGACCCAGAGGCCCGGGCAGAGCCCCTACGGCCCCACGCCTCTCGGACCTGAGCTGGTTGCGGACCTGGGGCCGCAGGCGCCTCCGCATGCTGCTGTGCAGTTAGGGTGAGTGTGGGCTCCAGCCCGTCGCGGGTGAGCGGGGCGCGGGCCTGGGGTCACCCAGCTCAGGGTTAAGCAGCAGGATCCAGGGGGATGAGCTGAACAGGGGGCAACGGGGGAAGAGCCTCGGGTTGTCAAAGCCCTAGGAGGACCGCAACCGACCGTGCCTCAGTAGTCCGATCACTGACTCGGCCCCATACGCAGTGGCAGGGGCACAAGTCCCCAGTCTGGAGTATGGGACCAAATGGGTCTAGGGATAAAGTATTGTTGTTTAAGGGGCAGTTTCGTCGGGACAAGAGTGGTGGCATTGAAACTCGAATTTGCAGAATAAGAAAGGCCGAAGAAGAGGGGTCCAGACTGACGGTGAAAACTGAAAATCCATAAAAAAAAAAATGTAGGCAATGAGAACCTTGATGCCACGGACTAGTCAGATTTAAATCAGTGACCGTTACAAAAGTAACAATAGCTCAAAACTGCCAGAATGGGAGCAATTACCAAAGAAACAGAGCGAAACGGTTAACTGATATAATATTTAGGATTTTTTTTTTGCCAACACAATAGTCTTTTTCAGGATCGAATGAAAATAGTAATAACAATTTGAAAAGAACTGAAGAAACAATTTGAAAAGTACTTTCAAATACAGAGACAAAGCAACCACCATTGTACCAAAGTCACTATCCATAGAATATAAGGAATAATACTGATTTAGCAAATTACTAAACTGAGGTACTGTAGGAAACATGCTAGGGAAAAGATGAACGACTCAAATATTAAGGAAAATTCCTTCAGTACCAATGCGAGACTATTATACGATGCATTGTTGATACCATATCAATATTAAATATCAACCAGAATATTAACAAGTAATTGTAATACATGTAGAGACACAGTGATGAGGATTGCTGGAGTAATGAGGATTTATGAGCAAGTATTAATAGTCACAACAGTATAAATAATGTCTGAGCAATAAGTATTATTCCAACGTGCTGAAAAATAATCAGAGTAATAAGGGCTACAGCAATATTACAAATGATGACAAAGTAACAAGCAGCCGTGAAGTGATGAAAAATAACAGGTAAATTAAGATCCATACCGTTGCAAATAATGACAGAGTAACGAGCGAGATATTAGAGGGAGGTGATGAGTAATAATGCCTAGAGTAACATGAACAACCCTAGCAAAACAAATCATGGCAAGATAATAAGGAATATTATAACGATATAAAGAAAATTAACCCGAATATCGGGAACAATACTATTACAATTATGCTAAATAACAACCTACAAAAATTTAGATAGAATGAAGAGCTCAAGTGGGAACATGAATGCCCAGTACAAGTAAAATAATGATAGATTAATCGGACCAATTGAACACTGTATTTAATGACCTAAATATTGGTAACAGTATTACTATTGTGCCTGGGGAGCCCTGAAGGGTGAAACAGTAACACAAAAGCAGCAACGTATTCCATAAGGATACCAAACTCCTGCTTTACCCTTACAGTGTTAAAATCACGAATAATTCCAGAGCTAGGGATAAATATTTTTAATGTTGCCGAACTGACCAGAATTTTACTTCGACAATAACAATTAAAACATTAAAAAATAGTAAATATTTTTTAAAAGCTCCCTAGTGTAAGGAAAATTTTTATTAGTAAAAAAGATGAAAAGAAAAATGCTATCCTCTCCCCAGAAAAATGAGGGAGCCCAAAGCAACCATCCCAGGCGCAGGGACAGCGCAGCGCGCGGGCCATCCCGCGGAGGGTCGATGTGATGGACCCTGACGCTGAGGCTGGGGCGAGCGCGGGACCCAGGATTCCAGCATCCGAGCGCACTGGGACCGAAAGGAGGGCACAAAAGGGGAAGAGAAAAAAGGGAGTCTTGGGGGCGTCTGGAGCGGTGGCTTAGAGGCAGAGGAAAGCGATCCGCAACCCACTGGAGGGGAAGGAGAGCACAGCCTAACTCCGCCGGCCGCCGGTCTAAGAGAACAGCCCGCGTTAGCGCAGCCAGGGTGAAGAGCCGGCTGCAAGGCCGCTGCTCGGCTCTGGGTGACAAGGGACCTCCGTAGCGCCGCGGGCAGCCCCTGCTCCAACCCTGCGAGCCTCCTCCGCACCTGGGGCAGGCGAGGCCGTTGGTGGGCTCCCACCCTGGTTGGTGCCCAAATAGAATGGAAGCCATTGACCCTGTGGTTTGCCGGAATCCTAGATTTTCGAAGCCCGGCCCGGGAACCGGCACGTGGCTCAAGGCAGGGTGCAGGGGCAGGCCATGTCCAGGCAGCCTTGCTTGTTCCCGGCGGGCTGTAGCCGAGACCGGCTGGGCTGTCAGCCTTATCTTTATAGGCTTTTCCCAGCCTCGGCTGGCCCTGGCCCCCTTTTATCTCCTCGGTTGCACTTGGCTTGTTTACTTTGGAGGCCCTGGGAGCCGAAGTCTCGGCCCGGGTGCAGAGGTTGGTGAGCTGGGTAGGTGAGGGGCTTGAGCCTGGGGATGGCCAAAGAGATTCGGGGTAGAACAGGAAGGGTCTGGGAGGGAGGAGAAAAAGGAGAGATTTCCGCCAAGACACACAGAAAGCCCACGAAAACTTGGCCAGATCCTGAAGGAAGAGGAGGCTGGTAGGAAGGGAAGCCTAGAGCAGTATATGGCTGCACCCCGAGGGATGCAGGACAGGCTGGTCCTTGCAAGCTAGATTTTTCCTTTTGGTGGTGTCTCCAAGACCACAACGTGCACTGGGGCAGGCAGGTGAATAGGCCTAGATACTTAAATTTAGCTGTGCCCCGAGGCAAGGCCAGACTGATTGTGAAATGGACCCGCCCTACTGGCCTAGTGTTTAGCTAAGAAGGCTTTGAATCCTTTGGCCCAAAGATTCCTTTTTGGAACTAAAGAGCGAGTGTGCGCGCCAGCTTGTGTGAATGTGAGGACAGTTTGAGGAGGCCCCTGGCAGAGTTCAGGGTCTGGATCAGAGGGACCCTAAGAGAGAGTGTGCTCCTTGGGTGAGGAGGATGCGGTGTGGGGTTTGGAAGCTTTTGGTTCAGGATGTCTTCACTTGGAGTACCTGGACTGGGGTGCTGGGTGAGGGCAGAAAGCTGAGCGCTGGCCTGAAGCGCCCCAGCTCTGGGCGCTTCTGAGGTGTGGGGCTGCAGGAATCTGGGCCTAGCTCTCCTCTCCCGCCAGCCCCGGTAGTGTCCTGAGTATCCTGGGCCAAAAATGAGACCCTAGTTATTTCCAAGTGGTCAAGAAGACCCAGGCCCTGTGCTCTAGTTGAGCTGGAGGGAGGAACACGGGGTGCAGCTGAGACTCTGCGGGAAGGCGGTCCTTCCTCAAGACCTACTCATCATACAGCCCCAAGTCTTGGGGGCAGGCAGACCTTAAACTGCACGTAGACCCTCCCAGGTCCAGAACCTGAAGGGAGGAGGCTAGGGTCCTGCCCTCCCTCATGCTCCCTCCCCCAGCTCAGAAGGGGGCGGGGTCCACGTGTGCCTGGGCACCCACTAGAAGCCCCGGGGGCTCAGCTCCACAGGGCCGCGGGGCCTCTGGCCAGTGTAGATCTGGCTGTGTAACTCGGCGTGTGCTGTGCCCGCAGGAGATGCTGCAGGATAAGGGCCTGTCGGAGAGCGAGGAGGCCTTCCGGGCCCCGGGCCCAGCGCTCGGGGAGGCCAGCACCACCAACGCCACCAACGCCCCCGAGCCTGCGCTGGCCGCGCCCGGCCTTAGCGGAGCAACACTCGGCAGCCCCCCGGGCCAGGGTGCCGACGTCGCCGCTGCAGCCGCGGAGCAGGTAGGGGCGTCGAGTCGTCTGTTTGTGCGGGTCCTCCCGTGGGTAGTAGACAGGACTCCTGGGGTCAGATACTGTCAGCCCTTTGGTTCTCTGCTGGGCATGGCTGGTGCACTCTGCTTTCCAGGGAGGGTCCTTCTCCACTTCGAACCCTCGGGCCTGACTCTGATCCCTGATTCAGGGGACAAGCCCAAACCCATGTCCATCTCCGAGGACTCCAAGAGGGTGGAAGCTAGAGAGTGGGACAGATTAGGAAGGCCACAGAATAATTATCGAGAAGGCCGCTACCGCTACCGTACACATCACCACAACCCGCATCCCCAGAGCCTTTCTGGATGTCGCGGTGGCTAAGGCCAGCTGTGGAGTGTCGTCTATTCCGGCTCCATCACTATGTGTCCTCTGTAGGGTCATCAGTGGAGGGAGCTTGAATCTCTGATTCAAAGTTTCAAATTCTCCAGTGGTTCAAAAATAATTCTGTGAAACGAAATCTCGAGGAGTGGGCTCTGCGGCTGGCATGTTCTCTGTAGGTCTGCACTCTACGCAGGCTCCGCGTGGAGCCCAGCTGTGGGCCAGCCAGGCAGACCAGTTCTCCTTCCTCCCATCCCCAGACCATCGAGAACATCAAGGTGGGGCTGCATGAGAAGGAGCTGTGGAAGAAGTTCCACGAAGCAGGCACCGAGATGATCATCACCAAGGCCGGCAGGTTAGCCGGGGAGAGTGACGCAGCGGGGAGGGCGGCAGGTGGGAGTCAGGAGGATGTGTTGGCCTGGAAGTCCCGCAGGGAGAGCACTCTGCAGTCTTCTGGGTTCCTGGTCTGGGGCTAGTGGGAAATTCATCAGTCACTGAGGTCCCAGCATCACATTCTACAGCAGCGGGCTGGACTGACAGCATTTACACCTTCCAAGGACCTGAAGGGGTCGGAAGGCTCTGTCGGAGGGGACAGCTTTATGCTGATGACATGCAAACCAGGGCAGCCACACCCGGAGGCCACCTGCAGGGATGCTTGGCCCTTGGGGCAATCTCTCTAGCCTGATCTGCCGAAGGAACCTTCAGGCGACAGAAGCGATGAGGTTGTATTTCTATCGCCCTAACTTTTTGGGAGTAGCATGAACCCCAAGTTACTTACCCTAGGGCAACACTCTCCTCAGCCTAGGGGAAGGCACCACTGGGTCCGTGTGTTGTTGGGGAGCCTCCCTAGCTCTCGGTGGCTGCCAGAGAAGGGTGATTTATAAAGTGGAAACATCTTTAAAATGCACCGGTGTCTATGGGAGAGTAGAGGGAGGAGAGAGTGGGAAGAGAAAGACACAAAGCTCTGTGTGTGTGTGTGTGTGTGTGTGTGTGTGTGTGTGTGTGTGTGTGTGTTCTTGAGAGGTCACATGCCTGTGAGTGTGTGTAAAGCAGACATTGCTGTGATGGGCTGGCACAGGACAGGAGCGGCCCGAGAGAGCAGTTGGCAAGAGATAGACTCTGAGAACTCACAGTTTAGGGAGCTGTTGAGTGTCAGCCCTTTGGTGTCCTTCTGGATCCATACACTTGGTTTTGGTCCCTGGGAGCAAACTAGGTAAGAAGATGTCCATTTCCCTGGTGATGAGGCTGGAAAGTGTTGTTTGGAGAAATCAGATCGTCCTGGAGTCAGACTACAGGGGAGGAGTGTTCTCTTAGCAATTCAACTGTTTCCATCTGTGCAGCCCTCAGACCAGGGCCATGCGGGTCCTCTACCTGCTTCCACTTCACCCACAAGAGAAAAGGCCCTGCTTCCTTCAGCTGTCCACAAAGCATAGGACAGACTTTCGTTTCAAAAGAAACCAAAGTCAGTGGGGTGCTGTGTGCAGTGCATGGATACTGGGGTCCTTCCTGTCGGCTCCCAGGCAGGCATTGTGCAGTTTTTTAAAAAAATTTTTTTTTGTTGAAGATGGAAATATGGATACTTGGCCACCCTCTTGTCTCAGAAAGATGGCATGGAAGGCTTATCAGGGAAGGAGGAAAGTTGGCTTTGGGGCCCTGAGTTGGCTGCATTGGGGCATAGAAAAAGAGGACACGTTAGTGTTCTTGGCAGAGGGTGGCCTGGTTGAATGGGCATGGAGAATAGAGAAAGGGGCTTTACCTCTTCCCAGCTGGGTGCCCGTGGGCGACCGTCCTGTGGCTCCTTGGTGCGAGGTGTTTAAAAATGGTAGCTGTATGTATACCCTGCTGTCCTTCCTAACTGTGGGACTCAAACAGGGGTTCCTGTGAAAGGCACTGGTAACACATCAGGTGCATTATAGGTGTGGAGACAGGGGGATTGGTCTCTTGTGTCTGCTGACATGGAGGGAAGAAAAAAGGAAGAACCCTCCGGACTTTATGTTTGTAGATTTTAACCTCTTGGAAATATATGATGGGTATGTTCTCTGGATATATGAGTTTGTGGTTTTCGCTGGCTTTCTGTACCTGTGTGGGTCCTCCTTCCTCCCTACTCCCAGCAGAAGTCCTCACATCTACACAGCTACGCTCTAAGTCAGAAGCCTGTGCCCTATCCTAGTGATTCTACCTAGGGGTCTGTCTCGGGGATGGTGCTGATGTCTAAAAATGGCTGTGAGGATGCTGGTCGATTATGTGGTCCTCACATCCTTTCATTTCTCTGGTGGAAAGTTATGCGAAATCTAATTGGAAAAACTCATTAGCCTTATCCACTCCTGCTTCAGAGCTTATGGATCCCATTTCTTCCTGCTCACCTTCCTACTATCTTTTTTGGGGGGAGTTGCTAGGATCCACCCCATCTTGCACATGCTAAGCGTGCTGCTAAAGCACTGAGCAACACCCCCAGAACCCCACTGTCTTCAGAGACCACCTTCATTGGCTGGCTCACTGTGCCTAGGCAGTCTCTGGATGCAGCCTGCTTGCTCTGTGTGGGCTTGTGGCTGGCTCTCCCACATTCCACCCAGTCAGTGTTTTCCCAAACTGCAAGTGTACCAGTAACCTTCCTGGGACATGTTCCTTTCTCAGCAGATGGCCTGTTACTTTTTCCTGCACCCTGGATCATAAATAACAAGATGTAAAAATCTCCTTGATGGCTTTTTTTGTTTTGTTTTGTTTTTTCTTTTTTTACGGATGCCCTGTAAAGTAAAGGATTGATTGGTCCTAGAGAATCTGGCTGCTTAGGGGCATGATAACTGCTGTTTGTCTGTCTGGAGAAGGATGGGGCCCTGGAGAAGAGAATCAGAATGTTCTCAAGAGCATTTGAGTTCAAGGTTTCACAAGTCTTCTGCCCACTGGGTTCTTGAAAATCTGAAGGCCAAACGAAAGAGAATCAGCCTCATTGGATAGTGCTTTTGACTAAAATGCTCAAGATCCCCGGATGCCAGGTATTGCATGAGAGCCAAAGCCTCCCTAGTCAGTCTGGACTCCTCAGACCCAGAGTGCTCATGTTGGAAATGGCAGAGAACAGATTTCTCTCTTGGCTTCATATTCCTTCCAAGCTTGATACATGTGAGAAACTGCATTTTTTTCCTCCCAAACACAGATAAAAGTGAGCTCCACAAAAATTTAAATATAAACCTTCCAAAAACGAACATTCCCTACCCATCTGACTGCCCTTCCCCTAGGCCATGGTTTTGCCACCAGATAAATCTCCACTATCAGTCTTCGTAGCCTGTTGAGTTCAATGTTGCTTGTGTTAGTGACAGTGAATTTGCGTTTGAAAAATGAACTACCGATGAGAACTCCTGTTGAACCTGCATTGTTTGTTATTCTGAGGCAAGGATTTGGCCGGGCTTAATCCTGGGCTTCAAAGCCAATTGCCCTCGCTCTGTATACAGAGCGTCAGAGCCCAGTGGCGTGGATGATAAGAGAAATAAGGGTTGAAGACACTGGGAAAAGTGGGTTGGGGAGAGAGCGCTTTGATCTCGTCTTAAAGTATTTTCTGAAAGCAAAAGTCTATCAGAAGGAAGTGCCTTAAAAAAAAAATCGGAGCAAAGCAACTGACCTTCCCAAACAGCATCCATTCCACACACCCTCCCTTCAACCCTCCTCCCCTTGGGGAAAATATGTCTTTAAAAATGCTTTGGGTGTATTAGAAAGGCAAGTTCGCTGGCGCTCTCTCTCTCTCTCTCTCTCTCTCTCTCTCTCTCTCTCTCTCTCTCTCTCCCCGTGGGTTTCAGAAATCATTTGGCTCCAAAAGGTCTGGCCAGAATATAGGCAGCCCTCACCCCCCCCTTGGCTGCTGCCCACCCCTTCCCAATAAGACCCCAGAATTTTAAGGATAAAATGATGTGCGGGCTTTCCAGTGATCCCTGCCTTTCCCCTACAGCTCATTTTGCATTTTGTTTCCCTTTAAGGTTCTAAGATAGGAACCGTGTGTGTGTGTGTGTGTGTGTGTGTGTGTGTGTGTGTGTGTGTGTGTGTACGTCATTTAAATGTAGATTTCTTCTTTGAAGTGGGATATTTCTGCAAGATAATGTGGGCACATCTGAAATTTACAGCCCTATAGAATTAAAAACAAAACAAAAACATGAACCCAGCATGTAACCACCATCCAGATAAGGGAGAACCTCCCTAGACCCCCGTATTCCTCCTTCGTGCCCTCCGGGTCACCACCGCTGCCACCCTGGAAACCACTTTGCACACTTCTCGCCTGCTCAGGGGTTTTAATGCCTGCATTTAAGGGAAGGCACGTGTAGCTGCTGCAGATCTCCACCCTCAGGGAAGTCGGGGCCTGCGGTGGGTTGGGTTTTTTGGGGGGTTCAGCTAGGTAGGGAGAGTCTGATGAGGTTCCAAGGTCTTGATTTCCACTTTGTCACTGGGATGGGGGAGTGTGCGCTAATTCGGCGCCTTGCACTTGACAACTGTAAGACCCAGGAGCCCAGCCATCCCCGAGGCGTCCTCTCCCGGCAGGGAGTTCGCATTTACAGATCTGTAGCCAAAAGCACAACGCCCCCCAGCCTGGGGTCTGCACACAGAGGAAGCTTATCCTAGCAGCTCATTCTAAAGCCATTTCCTAGTATGAAGCAGATAAAGGCTCGGGTCCGGTACCCTTTCAGAGCCGGCTGCTGATCAGAGGGGAGGTCCCGGCTTTCATCTGCTCCCGGCGGGCGGCCAGGCGGCCAGCGTGTTTATTCCCCTGGCGGAGCCGCTTCCGCGCGTGCTGGCCGCCGCAGCTGTCTGGGGACAGCGCGGGTGCGGGGACCCGGGGTGGCGGGGAGAGAGAAGGCGCGGGGGCACGCGCTAAGGGGGCGGAAGGGCGCGGGCCGCGTGGGGCGTAGCGACAATCAAAGCTAGTGACCGTCTCCGCTCCTGCTCCGCCCTCCCAGCCCTGAGCCTCCAACCTCAGTGTAGGGTGTTGGTTTTCAGGTACGTTTAATGTCGTAAATCATAACATAGCTCACACGATCATTTCGTGTGTTTCGTTAGCGAGGACCTTTACTTTGCCAGTAGAGCGCCGAGGAAGTCACAGCTCCCCAAACTGAGTCTGGCTTCTGCACGGAGGCCTGCTCACCTGATGAACAGCCCTGCAATTTGGGCCTTCGGGTTCCAGCGCTAGTCCTTTCCCAAAACAAGGGCAAATGTCTGGGCGGTTATGGGTGGTACACCCCATCTTTCCATGCAGCCGCCCTTCCACCCTGGACAGACAACTGGGTGTTGGGCATGGGATGGGTGGCAGCACTTGGGGTCCCCACAGTGTGGTCTGCAGGCCCCTGAAGCATGCCCTCAACAAGCTTGGCTAAGACCTGGCCATCTGTTTCTAAGAGGGTAGTTCATCCTGCTGCAGGGGACCCACACCAAATATCCTGGCTACCCTCTCTGCTTGTGAGGGCTGATGCCCTCAGAAGATGGGAATTGGCGGATAGAAGAAGCTGAGGCCAGGAGGTACTCTCCTTCCATAACACCAGTGCCCCAAGACCTTCCCAAAATGGCTCTGGAAGGGGGCAGACCCTGGCCCTAAGCCTTGGGCAGCAGAGTTCAGGAAATCTCAGGGGTTTCTGAGGAGCACTCAGTGTCTGCCAGGCCCTCTGAGCTGCTGAGGCACAGCGCAACATGGGAAGGTCAGGGTCCCTCAGTCCCCTTTCATTCCAGGCTGTACACACTGTTGTAGTGGCAGCCAGGCCTCTCTTCCTGGCCCTTGTATGTGGGCCCTGGCCCTGGAAGGAGGCGATGGATGTCCTCTGCTGTTACCACCTGCAGCGACTGACTTACCTGGGCCTAGCAAGCCCAACACAGCCAGGGCTGCCCCATTTTGTTGCTGTTTCTGTAGCAGTTACGAAATGGTGGCCTGGAGGGGACAGGGTTCTTGGCTTAACCCCAGGGAGGGCGAGGCAAGGCAGCTGCTGCCCTCCTCTTTTAGCTTTAGACCCACCAGGAGTGAGGCAGGGCCAGGAAACAGGGTGGCACCCACTCCAGCTGTGCCCCTATGCCGGGCAGGGGACTGGTTCGAAGGAGGAGGCTGGAGTGGGTTCCTGAGTCCTCTGGCTTCCTCCATTCTTGCAGAGGGGGTGGGGTGGGTATTTGAAAATGCTTTCAATTGACATCTGAGACAAATTCTTCCACACAGTTTATAAGTCCCTAGACTTGCAGCTAGACCTGCCCCCCGCCCCCGCCCTCCAGGCACACATACAGGCACACATGCGCACTTGCCCCACATGCTCATGCACATGCGCCTGGGCCGCCATAGCCGCCCTTAACCTCTGCAGTGTGTGTATCAGTCTTTCCTGTAGCAGGGAGGTGCGTGGGCTGGGCTAGGCAGGTCCTGGAGGGGAACCAACTCTTCCAGAACCCTTCTGCTCAGGGTCCCAGTTTTCTGCGGGGTCTGCCAGCTTGTGGAGACCAGGTGAGCTAGTACTGATGACAGTAGAGGTGGGGTGTATCCAATCTGTTTGAGGTGTTCAGGGCAGCTTCTTGTGAGGTTCTCGGGCTTAGTGAATGGCTTCCTGGTGTTGATTTGAGTCTCAGTACCACAGTGGAGGGTGGGTTGAGGCTTCAGTCAGGTTTGGACCCTACTTCTCTTCTGGGGAACCCCTTAGTGATGTGGTTTGTTTGTTTTTGTTTTTCGAGACAGGGTTTCTCTGCGTAGCCTTGTTGGTCCTGGAACTCACTCTGTAGACCAGGCTGGCCTCAGAAATCCACCTGCCTCTGCCTCCTGAGTGCTGGGGTTAAAGGTGTGCACCACCATCTCCCTGCTGACTTCTTTTTTTGAGAAGGTTTTGGTATGTAGTCCAGATTGGGCCTAACCAGAAGTCCTCCTGCCTCAGGCTCCCTGAGCACTGGAATTATAGGTCAGGATGAATGGCCATGCTGATTTTAAATGGAGTATGTGACTTGTATGATGTAGTGATGGTCATCTAACCCAGTGGGTTCTAGGCAAGTGGTCTAACCTGAGTTCCATCTCCTGCCCTCATTTGTGGAAAGTCAGCTGGGGAGAGACTGGAGGCCCCTGTGTAGGGAGGGGTGCATGGCAGTTCGGTCTGCCCTGTTCTGGTTAAGTAACAGCAGAGGGATCTGTGCTCTTGCAGGTTCGTGTGTACGTCCTGAGGGCCCTAGGGAAGCTCTTCTCAGAATAGTTTCCTGGGCTACAGGAACTGGAAGACTCATTTCTGTTGGGTCCATTTTCATAGAAACAGACCGTAGCACTGGCCCGTGGGAGGTGGAACAGAGCAGAGGCTGGAGGACATAGTAATGTTACCCTCACTTGAGAGTTAGGAAAATCAAGGCGTGGGAGATCCAGGCCTGACTGAGGCTTAGCTGGTTAGTGGTGGGCCTGGCTGTGATCAATGGCAAGCTGATTCTAGCTTTCATGTTTTTACCTATGAGGCTTCTCCAGTGACTTCCTGGGTTCCTAGTCAAAGTGCTATGTATGGCCTTGGCGAAGCATCTACCATGAGAAACACCCCGCAGCACACACAGGAAGAACCAGGCTTAGCAGGGTTTTCCCAGAGTTCCCTTTCCTGTGAGAAAGGCATCTCATTGCTTATGGGAACAGCCCAGAGTGGCTTCCAGGTCAGCTGCCCTATGATGTCACCTCAGAACTTTAGCTGTATGTAAGCTGGCGAAGGACAGGGACAATTTAAGGCAGCCAGATGGCTATTAAAATGCCCCCTCACTATCTCAACCAGGGTCTCTATGCTGCTGCGGCTCACAGCTTACTGGGTCCTAATCTTGGGGGATTTCCAGGGTGGGAGATTTGGGGAAAGGTGTAAATTGTCTTTCTGGATGTAGATTGACAGCTGGGGGTGGGGGGGTGTCTGGTGTAGTTTGGACACCTCTGTCCTTGGCACAGGGAGGACAAGAGAGAAGTGGGTCATGATCTTTGGTTAAAAGGGCTCCAGGTCTGTTCTTACATTTACTCTGCCATTTCTCCTCAACCTTTGACCCCCCTCAGGAGGATGTTCCCCAGCTACAAGGTAAAGGTCACAGGCATGAACCCCAAGACCAAGTACATCCTGCTCATCGACATTGTCCCCGCGGATGACCATCGCTACAAGTTCTGTGACAACAAATGGTAAGAGGCCCAGGGCCTATCTTTCCTCAGCTGCTCTTTCTGCTCCTGATGCCAGCCAGTCCGTTACCGCCCAGAGTTGCTTTGCTGGTCCACTGCCTGCACCTGGACAGGAGTTGAGGCAGGCCCAAATGCTGCACGTGTTTTCAGTACCAACACTACCAAGGGCACCTGTGTAGGCTTTGCTGGACCTTGAGGGGCCGTACTCCCCCACAGTCATGGACAGGCTGGTGCTATCTGGCAGGAAAACTGCTAATACCTGGTGGATTCAGGCACTGCTAATGTCCCGCTGAGGTGGAGCATGGGGACCATTTTTCTTGAGAAACTTTAATAGTTTAGTGACATTACTTGGTTTGAAGCTTTCATGTTTCTGTCTGTCTGTCTGTCAAACTGAAGGGGTCTGCTGCCTCGGGTCAGAGAGTAGGGCCCTTGTTAAAGGGCCCTGGGGGAAAGATGGGCAGGTTGGAGAGCCAAGTGAGTACCACACCTTGGCACTGTCCTTGTCCCTAGAACATCTAGCTGGGGCCCTGGGGTCTGTGACAGCGGAGGTCATGGAAGCAAAAGCTAGATTAGAACTCAGAACAGGCTCTGGATTTGAAAGTTCCTTGGAGGAGTTCCAGCTGACATATTTATAACATTGAAAAAGAAAAAAATATTTAAGGGCGTGCCGGGGGGGGCGGGGTCAGTAGTTCAGGGGTTAAAGTGTTGCCAGTAAATAAATAAAACGTATAAATAAAACACACAGAAGTGCCTGACTCTCCCTGAAGTATCTTTATAAACAGCCCCAGTCTTTGAAGTAAATGCTGCTGCCTTCCTTCATCCCCCTCTTCCTACTGCAGTGAAGTAAGGAGCTGGGAAGTACTCCCTCCTCCTCCTCCTCCTCCTCCTCCTCCTCCTCCTCCTCCTCCTCCTCTCCCCTCCCCTCCCCCCTGCATCAGCACTAGATAGAAAAACAGCTGTTATTCCTCTGGGCCTTGCTCTGCTCCAAGTGAGAATGGGGAGTTGGGCGTCACCAGACCCCAGGGAACCCATCTGTTCCTGCTGTCTGCTGTCCTGCAGGATGGTCGCAGGGAAGGCGGAGCCGGCCATGCCAGGGAGGCTTTATGTCCACCCAGATTCTCCTGCCACGGGGGCCCACTGGATGCGGCAGCTGGTCTCCTTCCAGAAGCTGAAGCTGACAAACAACCACCTGGACCCCTTTGGCCATGTAAGAAGAGGGATGGTCTGGTCTTGGGAGAGAGAGCAGCCGTAGGGGCGGCAGCGGAGCGGGGGTGTCTTACGGGTTTGAGAATGGAGAGACTCCACTTTGTGTCAGGCCTCTCTCTGACCCTGCAGATCAGCTGTATGTATCCCTCTCCTCCTCACTAGCTGGTGACTCTGGGCAAGTGTCTCGGCCTTTTTGAGTCTTAGTTTCCTTGTGTAGAGAAACTAAAGGTTGACGGTATGTGTCTTTTGTGGTAGTGAGGCCTACATGAGAGAATATGCAGGAAGTACCTTACAGAGAGGAGCTAAGTGAATGGAGTATGGCAGTAGAGATGATGCTGAGGCTGCTGGTGGTAGTGGTGATGGTGATGGAAGATGATGTTGATGCTGATGCTGATGGCGGTAGTGGTGATAGTGATGGAAGATGATGTTGATGCTGATGCTGATGGCGGTAGTGGTGATAGTGATGGAGGATGCTGCTGCTGATGTGTGATGATGATGTCAATGGTCATGAAAATGGGGATAGTGAGGATGATGATGATGACCACACTGGTGATGATGACCATCGTGGGGGTGGTGATGAAGATGATGGGGATGACAGACCAAATCTCTCAGGTTTGGTTTTTCCAAAACCTATTCCTGTTAGTCCCTCTTTGAATGTTCCATCCTTCTGACCTCTGGAAGGGGAGGATCACCTCTGGCTCCTGGCTCCACCTCTGCCTGGCTTCCTGGCGTCTAGTTCATGGGTCAGGACAGTGGCACTGGTAGTAGGAGTGGCAGTGGTGGCTGTCTGCAAATGCCCTAACCCCAGTTGCTCAGGCTCATTCTTTCCCCATCTGGCCCTGGCAGGCCCACAGAAAGGAGCTTTTTATGTGGAAATCTTTAGCTCAAATGTGTTTAGCTCAAACAGAAGCCTAGCAGCTGGTATCATCTTCCAGGGCTTCAGACCCTGCCTCCGTGGACTCCTGTGGTTCTCTGGTAGTGTAGTACAGGGGTGTGGGAGAACCTCGGCGGTAGAGGCCGCTAGGTCCTTGCCATGCTGCACACCTAACCCCAGAGGTGGAGATGGGGGACAAGAGCACAGATCTCTTGCACAGTGCAGTCTCTGGGGAGCTGTGTGCCAGTCAGGATACTGCGAAGTCTATTCTGGAAAATGCTGGAAGTGCTTCATCCTGATTGACAGGAAGCAGCTCCTGACTTCAGTTTCTGAATCGGTTCAGCTTTCTTCTTGGTCCTTGGGGATGTAAATACACACCTAGAGTGCTGATTCACCACATTAACCTTCTCTGTTTTACAAGTCTCTAGACTGGGTTTCCCATGCAGGGCACGAAGATGCCAGTAGGGAGGGTCAGCTAAGCCCCAACTCCCAGAGCAAATCCTGGCCGGGTCTGTGCCCACACGACTCCTGCTGGACCTTGTCTGCTTGGCTGGACTGAGGTATCAGGCTCACAAGATGGGGGGGGGGGCTCTGATGTCAGCAGGGAGTGTAGAGACAGGACCCCCTAACTACACCTGCAGGCTCATGCAGCACTGGCAGCATGGGCTAGTCTGGAGCTTGGCGGGTGTGGTCTCCTTGGACAGCTGAAAGGATCTGGAGATTAAGGGTTTCGATGGGATCCTGGGTGCCCCTGCTTGTTACCATGGCTCCCAGCTGCAAGGGTGCTTCCCAAGACACTCTCAACTTCCCTGGCCCTACAGAAGGTGAGAGGAGAGGGTAGATAGGCTTGGAGCCGGCTCTAATTTAGAAGCCGGAGAAAATACTGTTTTCTCAGCCCATCCTCCATCCTTGGTGGCTCTTCATGTTCTGGAACCCTGCTGTGTTCTTAAGTTTGGCCAGTGGCAACTACCTTGCAGGGTTATAAGGCTGTGGGTGCCCATGCGGGGCTCATCTCTTTGGCAATAGAGATTTTACCTCAGCTTTCATCCCTGAGGGATGGGATGAAGACATCTGTCTGCCTTCTGTCTTGTACTCAGCACTTGGCATTTATTGCCCACCATACCCCATAGGTTGTTAGACCATGGAGGTCAATGTGTCTCAAGGGTGGAGAAGTAAAGAGGGCAGATACTTGGACCCACATCTCCTACTTTTTTTTTTTTTTTCCCATTCGAGACAGGGTTTCTCTGTGTAGTTTTTTGGTGCCTGTCCTGGATCTTGCTCTGTAGACCAGGCTGGCCTCAAACTCACTGAGATGCGCCTGCCTCTGCCTCCTGAGTGCTGGGATTAAAGGTGTGCGCTACCGCTGCCTAGCTCATCTCCTACGTCTTAGTCTCAGGCTCTTGTTACCCCTCCACCCGTCTCTCTGGACCCTGCACTCGGGCTGTCTTGTCTTTGGGATTGGTAGTATCCCTGTAGAGGGAGCAGCCTGTGGCCATGTAGACAAGGACTGTGGTACACACGTTCACTTCTTGGCCTTACCAGGGCAGAGCAGCCCTTTGGGACTCTAGCTTTCCACTCTTGACTTGTGTTAGAGGGAGTTATAAGCTTAAAAGGAAAGGGGAAGAAGTTGCCCTTCTTGGCTCAGTCCAGGAACCTGGGAAAAAGCCATCTTGTGCTATGAATTTGCCTCAGACATGCCCTTCCTTCTGCATAACTCACCCACACAAAGAGCTTCCAGACCTGAAGGAATTTCCCCCAGCCCAGTGGACATGGGACTTATCACTGGGATCTTCAGAGCATCTGAGGTGCTCTAGAAGCTGCTACCTAATGGTGACCTTTCTTCATTACGTCCCCAAAGTGGCTGGAACCTCTCCGTGGGAAAGGATCAGCTCGGGGATGAGATGGGACTGTTCCATCTTAGAGAAGGCCACAGCTAGTTCCAGTGGTGTGAATTACCCTGGGGTCCTCCACATGGGCTTAGGGGACCCTAGTTTAGAGATCCTCCAAGCCAACCTGCCCGTCTCCTCACTGTAGAAGTGGCCACCCAGCCATGTGTCTGCCATTGCATAAAAGCAAGAAGAGGGTTTTGAGTGTGGGAAGAGTACAGCAGCCATTTGGATTATCTGTTTTATTTAGGTTCTTTATCTTCAGGCCTTCTCCCTCCATGAATGCTCTTTTTGGTGTCTTCTTCTCTCCCCCAGCTCCTCCTCTTCCTGCCTCCTTTTTTCTTTGCCTCCTCATCTCCCTTTCTTCTTTTCCTCTCCTTCCCTTTCCTCACCTTCCCATCCACTTCCTCCTCCTCGCATGAGATGCAGGGCTTTGTAATGGGTCCAGATATTGCCAGCAATCCACGGAGTCTGCTGAGGGGCAAAGGAATTTATTAGAGAAGGAAATCTCACAATACAGAACAGAGGAATCATTGCAGGGTCCTGGAAGGCTGAGGCACAGTCCCACACTGTTCTTTTGCCTGGTCTGTCTCTAGCATCCAAAACCACGAGGGAGTGAAGAGAGCGCTGTGTGTGTGTGTGCACATCCCAGGTCTTAAGGGTCCCCGAGCGGCCACGCCCCAGGATCATGTACTTTAAGGTCACAGGCAGGTGTAACGGTTACCTGCTACCTCACTAGGGGTGGTGCTTCAGGTCATAGCTAGAACAGCTATCCACTACATCTTTGCACATGGTGAGCAAGCCTTGCCTGCTCTCAGCCTGACGTTTTTCTTAATTTTTGGGGACCAGGAAAGGGGGTTAGGTATGAGGGTTTGAGCAGTCAGTCTTTCATGGCAGATGGAATCTAGAGCAGGAACTTCTCAGACTACATGGCTAGACACTTCCAAAGTCAGGGTTGAGTTCTGACTGGGAAACCCGTGGAGTTAAAACAAAACAAAACAAAAACTTAAAAAAAATATAATGTATGTTGGTATTTTGCGTGCATGCCTGGTGCCAGAGGAGGTCAGAAAAGGGCATTAAATCTCCTGGAACTGGTGTTACAAATCCTTGTAAGCTGCTATGTGGGTTCTGGGATTGAACCCAGGTCTTCTGTAAGAGCAGCAAGTGCTGTATTAATTGCTAAGCCATCTCTCTGGCCTCAACTTGTGGGGCTTTGCAGCAAATGCCCACAAGGAAATTTCTACTAAAAACAGTGGAGGTGGAGGCTCAGGAGGGCAGGACAGGTGCAGCGCATGAACCTGGGTTTTGTTAGAGGAGGGCAGGCAGCAGGAACAGAAAGGATCATGGGAGTGAAGCAGGACAGCCACTGCCTCAGTGTGGCACACCTTCAGCTCCACTCTGTCGTTCCGCTGCTGCAGACCGTCTATCTCTTACTTCTTCCTTCCCACCCCGCCCTTCCAGGAGGCCCCTGTGTTCGGTGGCCGTGTGATGGAGATAGGGTGCATCCCCTCTCTCTCTCCCCCCTCGTCGTCTAAGAGTCTAGCAATACTTGGGCTTCAAGAAGTCAAGTGGGGCTGAAGTGGATCCATAGTGGCTGGCACGGAGGTCTTTTCTGCCAATCTGGAGGCAGGAAGGAGAGATGTGCAGTAGGCTGTGCATACTATGTGTGCAGGGAGATGGCCGCCAGCATCTGTACCAGGCCTTTCAGCTGGCTGAGGAGAAAGGGCCATCTCACAGGTGAATCTGACTGGCTGAGGAGAAAGGGCCATCTCACAGGCGAATCTGACTGGCTGAGGAGAAAGGGCCATCTCACAGGGCGAATCTGACTGGGAAGGACTGGGTTAGCCCTCATTGAAGTTTCTTTCTTTCTTTTTGACTTTTTTTGTTTGTTTTGAGACAAAGTTTCTCTGTGTAGCCCTGGCTGTCCTGGAACTTGCTCTGTAGACTAGGTTGGCCCATTACTTACAGAGATTTATCTGAATTTCTTAACAAGACATAGGATACACCAGAGGTGTGTGTTGGGGGGCATCAATAATGTAATCAATAATGTAATAATCCCCCTTCCCAGCATCCCAGTTACATACCAGTGTCCAATTCCATCCAAGTTCACCCTACGGAACAGTGAGCTTACTGGTGTACCCACAGAGCATGAGATGTGGGGTTACTGACAGTGTGGGTGCTTCCCCCGCAAGAGGCTCCACTGGAAGTCTTTGCCCAGTGTGGATAATGGCTTCCCCGTTCGCTGCACAGGTGGAGCCTCTTCCGCCAGCCTCTCCCTTGAGGCCACATGCACAAGGGCAGAATTGCACACAGCTGGCTGGGGGAGGTGTCTGCTTACTCTGGTGAGGGTCCCAGGACCCCGCAGTCACCAACAGCTGGCATCTTTTGCAAGTAGGCACAGCTGAGCTCACGAAGATGGTGGCAATTTGGCTCAGAGGGCAGCCTTGTACAACATTGTTCCTGTCTGACATCCACGCCACCCTGGGCGTGGATGATTTTCCTGTCCCATTTACCTTTTTTCACTCCTTATCCGTGGTTCTGAGTTCAAAGCACAGGTTCTCTGTGTGCTCAGAGCATGCGCACCTTTTCATCCCTGTACTTAGAAAGTTGTATATCGGGACTTGTTTGTATCTCTACAGTTGATTTTTGAATCGGAAATATGGTCACATAGATTTTAAAATAAGTCACCAAGGAGACTGGGGAGATGGCTCAATTGGTCCCCATAAGCCTGAGGGCAGCCCTCATTGTGAAAAAGCCCTGCACAGTGGCGTGCATCAGCCCCAGTGCTATGGATGTGGGGACAGGTGAACCCCTGGAGCTCACTGCCTAGTTAATCAGATTAATGAACTCTAGATTCTAGAGCCTGTCTCAAAAAGTTAGGTGGGGAGCACCTGAGGACGACACTAGATGTTGACCTCTGGCCTCCAAGTGCACACATGTGCATAAACACATACAAAATTAGTAAAATTTGTCACTGAATAGATAAGTGTTTTTGCTGTGATGTGGTTAGGCACTGACTACCTTGAGCATCGTTTGACACATACAGGCGGAATAGGCTACCATAGCAACACCTTCTGCACTTTGCTCTGAGAAGAACGGATCCTGGTGAGCCTTCCATTCAGAGAACCTTCCTCTGGTGCAGCTGCATTCCATTTTTCTGTTCCATGAAACACGTTGTTTTGTTACCAGGTGCTTTGGGTTTTTTTCTTTTGTTCATTTGTTTTTGGTTTTTTGAGGCATGATAGCCCAGGCTAGTTTTGAACTTGTGATCCTTCTGCCTTAGTTTCCCGAGTGCTAGAATTACAGGTGTTGGCACCAGCCCAGGCTGTCTCACTTTTTGTTTTCTGAGATAGCGTCTCAGAGCTTTTGACACGTGTCCTGGGGATCAGACTTGGGTCCTCACGGTTGTGCTGATGGAGCCGTTCCTGATGGTTTGATAGGCGACCTATAGGTACCAACTCTAGTTTTAATTCACGTCTCCTTCCCTTCTCCTCGGGCATCTTTTACACGGATCTCCTTTGCTGTGAACTCTTGTGATTCTTCCTCCACTTTCCTCTCAATTTTCGAGCTCATCAATTTTCGGAGCTTTTATAAATGGAAGATTTAGGTCCTGTCTAATGCCTCTGCCAGGTCGTCACTCGATCCGGTCCCCAGTGGTAGTGGTTTTCCCTGGCAGTCGTTTTTGATTGAATTTATCCTTTCTTCCTTTATAGGTTCTGGAAAGGCCTCAGTCATTTCTTCTTTACGAGGGAACTTTCCTTCAGTGCTTTTTAGAATCTTTCTGTGTAGCACAGGTTGGCCTCAAACTTAGGATCCTTCTTCGGCCTTGGCTTCCCGAGTGCTTTGGGGGCCTGCTCTATCCACTGTGTGGGCTCTCATGATCAGACTCCAGCGGTCAGGCTTGGCAGCAGAGGTCTATAACCACTGAGCCATCTTGCCAGCTCTAGATTTATTTTTTAAGTATAAAATAGGGATCCTTTTAGAAGTATGCTAGCATTTGATGGGAGGTGTCAATCCCGACTTTCCTGCCTTTGGAGAGAGCTACCCAACTGTTCCAGCATCAGTAGAGGAGGGTCTTCTTTCCCTGGGTAGGATGTCTTCTGCCTTCTTGGTCCCCATATGAATTTGTTTGTTCATGTGCCGGTTGCCTTAACCCCTGAGACATTTAGTGTTGGCCAGGCTTGTCCCTTGGCTCTGCTCTTTTTTTTTTTTTTTTGAGTTTTCTTGGTGAGGGGTGTGTGTGTGTGTGTTTCATATGAACTGTAGGATCAGCATGTGGATCTGGAAAAGAAACTTACATTTCTACTGTAATTCCTTTAAATTACACACTAGCGTTGGGAAGATTGCGAGGAATGCCCTTTCCTTGGCTGGAGTGCCCTCCTTGTCCTCGGGAGTGCATTCCGGTGCCCTCCCAAAGGGTCCACACGTTCTTGGGAGGCGTCATCTCAGGTGCCGCGCTTGTAAATGCAGACTCTTCCACCACGTTTTCTCACCGCTTGATTCTTGGCAGCGGCACGTCCCACATTGTGTCTGTCAAGCCAGTGGGGGCTGGTAGACAGCACGTGAGTAAGGACCCCACAGAATGGCCTGGTGTTCAGACAGGTGGCCTTTCCTGTGCCGGGGGCTGCTGTCCCCCAATAGATCTGTCTGACTTCCCTCTTTGTCACCGTTTCCTGATTGATAGTATGCCAACCCCCGCCCGTGCCTCGGGAGCTCCAGAAACCTCCAGACTCCTGAGCAGGCCATGCCTCCACAGCTAGGTAAAAGGAAGTGCAGCTTAAGAGTTAGGCCTGATTCTGCCTCAGCCTCAGATTGCTGTCTGAGGCTGTCCAAATGTCTTCTGACACTCAGCCCATGGTGGCAGTGATGTTGACCCTGTAGAGACACTGTGAAGATTAATTGTGATATATGTAAAATACCTAGCCCCGGGCCTGGCACGAAGGCTGTATCCTCCCGACCCTTGACTGTCCCCAGGTTGCTGCCCTGTGAGACCCAGGCTGCTCAGGCAAAGCTTCTTGAATGATCTGAAGGTCTGCCCAATCCTTTCAGTTTTCTCTCTTCCACCCTCCTATTGCTCTTCCCTTTCTTTTCTGACAAATATTTCATTCCACAGCCTAGGCTGGCATTGATCTCTTGGGGTCCCTCTTACCTCAGCCTCCCAAGTCCTGGGATCACTACATCCGCTCTCCTGCAGATCCTATCCGTGTCCTAATCTGGGCAGGGTGGGGGAAGTAACCTTAGTAAGCACAGTTTTCTACGTGACAGAGTGGACGTCAGTCTGCTGTTGTGTGGCTGGTATCCTAACAGCTGTGTTGGGGTCCATGTCCCTTACAGTGTCTAGCAGACACCTCCTTGTTAGTCATGAAGTCCATCGAGAGCAGCTTGTACTTTTTCCAAGGCCATCTGGAATTGGCTGGGTTGCCTGTCTTCATCCAGCTGTGTGTCCTTGGGCGAGTCATGTTCCCACTCCAGGCCTTCTGTTCCTCATTGTAAATCCAGGGGGCTGGCTAGAGCACCCTCTGCACCCCATCCTTCCAGGCTCTCAAGTTCTTGGATTCTAATGGGGGTGAACGTAGACCTCGGTGGCAAAGCACGTCATGGTAAGCTCTCGAGATGGCTGTCTGGCGATATTGCAATTGTTAATAGAACAGGCCTCTGAATTGTAGCCAGAACATAATGAATCCCATTTCTGTAGAACAATGGTGATGATGGGACTAGTCATGTAGTAGGGTGGTTGACGTGGCTAGCCCGTTCGGCCCGGTACCATTCTACAACAGCTATGAAGCTGGGACTCTGGCAAACGAGTTGAACATGGCGCCTGAGGAGCTTCTGACGGGAGCCAGGTGTGTGCGTCCCTCAGTTGCTTCCGGATTCTCTCAGGCTAGCAGGACTGGGATTTAGATCTACAGGTGCATTGCTTTGAAGGGTGGGGTCCTCCCGCAGGTTCCAGACGGTTAGGAGCTTGAAGGGTGTTTGGGACCACCTGGTTGAGGGCTCTACTCGGACAGGTGGGGACTCTAGTGTCTGGAGAAGAGCTTGCTCAGGACTGAGAGCTGGTGGAGAGACAACGGGTGGGCTTCTCTGTGCCAAGGATGTACCCTCTGGTGAGTGTTCTCAACCTCCTAATGCTGCAACTCTTTAATACAGTTCATGTTGTGGTGACCTCCAACGACACAATTACTTTGTTGGTACTTCATGACCATAATTTTGCTACTGTTATGAATCATAACATGTAAATATGTGTTTTCTGGTGGTCTTAGGTGACCCCTATGAAAGGGTCGTTCGGCCCCCGATACTCTAGTGGATCCTACCTGCCTCTGTAGGTCCAGCAGTTTCTGTTCTCTGGAAGGTGTGTTTGGCAGTCTCTCAAGTCATCAGGAACACTGTCTCCTAGGCTAAAGTGGTGGCCTTCTGAACATAGGACTTTCATGGACCTGGTAGGAGTGGCCGTGGGAGGAGGGATGCTTTGTGGCTGCTGCAGAATGTCCCTAAGGCTTGGGCACAATGGCTGTGGTTTGGGGTTCTGTCTGGTCTGCCTTTGTGGTGCCAGCCTAGGAGAACCAGAGAGACTGGGGGAGCTGCAGCGTGTGAGGGCCTGTAGAAAGACTGTATTGGATACATGTTCATTTTCAAATTCTGACTGGAACAAAAATGCCAAGATTAACTTGTCTCTGGTGAGGAACGTAAAATCTAGAGGTTTGTAGGCCTGGGCCGGCTCTGCACTCACTCGGCCGAGAAGGCTGAGGTGCAAAAGAACAAAGGATGGGGTCCTTGCTCTGGGGAAGTTTATTTTAGTGGGATTGGGAGCTGAGCCCCCATTTCCAGCCCTGGGTGAGTTTGTAGTTTGAAGAGTCAAGGATTAGGAAGCGACGTGGCCGGCAAGTCGGAGTGAGAAGCTTCAGATCTGGGAGGTTCGGTACAGGCCCTGGGTCCTTGCAGAAGGGAGAGAAGACAGGACTAGATGTGAGAGAATGGGAATGTGGCGGGAACTACCGTGCTGAGGTGGGAACCCAGCGCTCCTGGGGATGCCCAGGCTGCCAGGAAGCCACTTGCTGGCTTCGGGGAACAGAGGCCCTTCGTGAGTACCCGTGCCTTGACAACTTGTACAGGGTAACAGAATCCCTTCCAGAATCTTGAGGTGCTTCGTAAGGCCCAGCTCTACCGTATCAGGACATGCCTGGTTGCTAGGAAAGGATGCGCTCTTCTGCCTCGTTTTGAGTTGGGCAGTAGTTCAAGGCTACCAGGGAGCTCTGCACTTAACCCCAAGAGGGTAACGGCTGGTGGACAAGACAGAAAGGCTGACCAGAGCCACCTAGGTAAACTTCAGAGCCTAGGGCAGACTAATGTCCACAGCTAGCCCCTGGCCTGCACCAGCCCTCCAGAGACAGGATGAGTGTGGAACCTTCTGGGACTCAGAATTCAGCAGGGCTTTCCAGGAAAGAACCCAACTCTGGGCTTTTTCTCTTGGCACTGTGGCCACCCAAGGGTTAAATATTTCTTTCCACAGAAGCAGCAGCAAGCCCAGCCTGGAAGGGGGCACCCCCAGGCAGAGGAAAGCCTTTGGAAGGGAGGAGGAGCTGAGGGCCAGTGGCTGAGATAGAAAGCAAAGGGTTAACAGATGGAGCAGTGCTGATAAAATGCCCCAAATTCCTGGTCCTGCCTCCAATGGGAGGACGTCTGGCAAATGTCAACGATAAAAAATGCATTTTAATGGCACCTGATGTAGCCGCTACCGTGGGGGCACAGCCATATGAAGCAGGTTTGGGGCAGTTAACTACTGTGTGCCTCTGCCTGGGCTCAGGGGGCCAAGCATCTTGGGCTCTTCCCTAAGCTTCAGTCAGCTAGGCTGACCTCTGTCCCCAAGCCTCGTCCCCTGCTCTTGGGTGCTCAAGGTCCCCTGCAGGCCCCGGCAGCAGTTCAGGAACAGTGCTTTCACAGGATGAGTGCTCCTCAGGCTAGGGACTGCCTTGAGCAGCTTGGAGGGCAGCAAGCAGCTGGTCTCCCATCATGCCGAGCTAGAGCAGGACATCTTCAGCTTCTCCCCTCCTCTCTCCTGTCCTGCAGACACTTACCATAGTGTTGACAGATGTGGCTGAGCACGTACAGGGGGCAGTCCTGGGAAAGGTAGGGCTCCTGTAGGTTGAGGGGAGGGGGGGAGGCTGTGGACTAGGATCTCACAGATGAGGTCCAGAGAAGGTGAGGGACATGAGGTCATTGCGTTAGCAGCACCCTGGATTTCTGCCTGTAGTTCAGACAAGTCATTCAGCTGTACAGACTTCTCCTAGGCCCTTGATGGTCCCAGTGAAACAATCCCACACCACAAAAGCTGGGCTAAGGTGCTCCTAGGACAGCGAGGCTGTGAGGACGGAGTTGGGAACCCAGTTTCTTTACTCATGAGCTTTGAGACATTTCTGGGTTCAAGCCTGGGTCCTAGGCTCTCAGGAAGAGGCTAGCCAGGGCCCAGGGGGTGGGGCCCAGGGCTCAGATCAAGATCTTCTCTCACAGATCATCCTCAACTCCATGCATAAGTACCAGCCACGGCTGCACATCGTTAAGGCCGATGAGAACAATGCTTTTGGCTCAAAGAACACAGCCTTTTGCACCCACGTGTTCCCAGAGACCGCCTTCATCTCCGTGACCTCCTACCAGAACCACAAGGTATAATCATAACCACAACCCGCACTGAAACACCATCCAACCTGCCTGCTGCCCCTGAGGTGAAGTGAGCTGATGCCAACCCCAGGCAGGGCATGTGGAGTGATGGATAGAAAAGCAGAGTGGGACAGACAGAGAGATTGCCATCCCAGGAAGCAGGGCCCTGGAGAGGGCAGAGCCATGGCCAGCAACTGAAAACTAGAGGCATGGAGTCTGCCTTGGGGTTTGAGGGTTGGACTCTTCTTTTCGAATCTTCCTGTAGGTATAGTTCTGGGCTAGCAGGGAGAGGAACCTGGGTCCTGTCTGCTAGCTGGCTGGCGTGTGCCATTCACCTCCCCATCCCTTTCCCCTGGTCATAGGCTGAGGTGGATTTCAGAAGTGTGGCCGAGTCCGATTCGCAGCCACGCAGGAAGCTGTCACAGGGCTCAGGAGAAAGTACCATCAGGACTGAAGCAAATAGAGTAGAGAGCCTGGGGCAAGCCCGGTGAGCAGCCAGGTGAAGGAAGACCCAGTTGGTCCTGGACCCTGAGCTGTCTTAGGCTGGGGTTCAGCTTCTCCAGGCCACACCGAGGTTCTCATTGGGCCTGAGTTGCGGGGGAGGAGGGCTACCAAGCCAGCCTGTCCTCTCTCCTCCCAGCGACTCTGTGTGTCCTTTTCTGACAGATCACACAGCTGAAAATTGAGAACAACCCTTTTGCCAAGGGATTCCGGGGCAGTGACGACAGTGACCTGCGTGTGGCCCGGTTGCAGAGGTGGGGCTGCCCTGGCCAGGGGTGGGACGGGAAGACCCAGGAACCCTAAAGCATCTTCACTCTCTCCCTGCTCCTCCAGCAAGGAGTACCCGGTGATCTCGAAAAGCATCATGAGGCAGAGGCTCGTCCCCAGTCAGCTCTCAGCGAAGCCCGACGTCAGCCCCCTGCACAGCGCACACCAGGCACTGCAGCACTACCAGTATGAGAACGGGGCCCACGTGCCATTCGCTGCTGCAGAGCCCCAGGACCTGCCCCTCAACACCTTCCCCACGCAAAGGGACTCCAGCCTCTTCTACCACTGCCTGAAGCGCAGAGGTAGGGTTCCGGGAAGAGCCTGAGGGCGGGGCCGGGACAGAGCAGCCACCTTCCCACAGGCTGGCATGTGGGTCCTCAGGAATCCTCAGACAGTTCTTGGTGTTCCAAGTATGCTGGCCGGAGCCCCAGGTGTTGGTTTGGGAGCCTCGATGGGGTTCCTCCTGCTCGGCTCTGCCTAGAAGGCAGCGGGAAGCTGGATTGTTGGTAGTCTCAGCCACAGAGCAGGGAGAACCCATAGTTCTGGGTCTGGTGCTCTCCATCCAGTTCTTAAGGATGCACACAGGCGTCTTGGGCACTTGGCTTCTGTATAACACTGGCTTGGAAATCAGCAGGTTGAGATAGCTGTGACTAGTGTTACCTTGCTTGCCAAGGGTCCCCCAAATTCTCTTGGGAGTCTGGGGACTTTTGCTTAGAATCTAGAACATTCTGTCAGCCCACTCCTGGAGATGAGCCTGGCAGAATGCCAAGTGTCCTAGAATGCAAGTCCCATTATAATCCAGTCCCCTGGAGGTCAGAGGAATGGCCTTTGGGTCATTTTAAAAAGGTGGGTTTTTTTCATGTTGTTATATAATAGTCAAATTTTAGTATCCATAAATAAAGCTTGGTTGGAGCTCAGCCATACCTGTATTTGGTCTACAGTCGCTTTCATAGGTCAGCAACAAAATTGATAATTGTGGTACATACTGATGGCCTTAAAGCCCTATGCCACCTGTCTGGTCCTCTGCTCCTTCTCGACCCAGAGTGACTGGGTCATCTGCCAATCACAGGAATTTAGTGCAGGGGAAGGAGTGGGAGAAAGATTTGTAAGTATCCCTGGGTAGCCAGGCATTGGTCTGCAGAGGGGCTAGGAGCCCCAGCCCTCTTCCTCCAGGCTGCCCAGCTCTGTATCCATGGCTCCCAGCATGGATCCCTAGAGAAGAAAGCACAGGACAGAGGCCAAGATCAGCCACAGGGAAGTGTTCCTAAATTTGTTGAGAGGGCTGCTGCCCTAGCCCTCAAGCCTCAGTTATCCCTGGATCCCAGGGGAAGACAGATTACTCCAGAGGGTTGAGCCCACACAGTCGGGGGTGGTGGTGGGGTGTTGGAAGATGCAGAAATGTGGTTTGTGGTGGCTGATGGCATCTTTCCAGGGGCTATCAAAGTAGCCTGAACGTTCAGCCTTTTCTCTTGTCACTGGGCAGCTGCTTCGAAGAGACTGTTAGATTGGGATTGGCGGGACAACGGGGGCTGTGTCTTTTTTGAACACAGTAGGGTTAAACTAGTCTTCTCAAAACAGCAAAAAGTTGCCTATGAGCCTTTTGGCCCACTGCCTCCTTCCTGAGGCTCTCCGCAGGCCCTGAGGGTTGAGGCAGTAACATCGTGGCCTTAATTTGCTGGCTAGTTCTGACAGATGTGGTCTCTGGGCCTGGTTCGGCCTGGCAGTTGCCTTCACTTTCCTGGGCCAAGGCTGGGCTAGCCCGAGAATGCCAGTGTGCACAAGGGCCTCTTAGCATCCCGAGAGTCAGGCTGGCAAAGGATCCGAGCTCTGTGTTGCCCGATGCAGCGCATCCTTCCGTGTCCAGTGATGTGGGATCCCCCGTGGCCTTTGACGAGGGTCCACAATCTGACCGCTTCTTGGCCGTTGCCAAGATGTAAACGGTTCTGGGAGTACCAGGCAACATGGGGCCAGGGCGGGTGCTGAGTGAAAAGGGGCAGGTTGTCCTGGCATGCGGGGGTGGGGTGGCTGGGTGCAGCAGGCCCTGGGCCGCTGGGAACGCCCCTTCCTGAGCGCTGCTTTGTCTTCCAGCAGACAGTGCCCGCCACCTGGACTTACCCTGCAAACGATCCTATCTGGAAACTCCCTCTTCGGTGGGGGACGATCACTATTTCCGGTCTCCCCCTCCCTACGACCAGCAGATGCTGAGTCCTTCCTACTGCAGTGAGGTGACCCCCAGAGAGGCCTGTATGTACTCGAGCTCAGGGCCTGAGATGGCGGGGGTGTCTGCCGTGGACGACCTGCCCCCACCTCCCCTGAGCTGTAACATGTGGACCTCGGTCTCGCCGTATACCAGCTACAGCGTTCAGACCATGGAGACTGTGCCTTACCAGCCCTTCCCCACACACTTCACCACCACCACGATGATGCCTCGGCTGCCCACCATCGCGGCCCAGAGCGCCCAGCCACCAGGAAATGCCCACTTCAGTGTGTATAATCAGCTCTCCCAGTCTCAGGTCCGAGAGCGGGGGCCCTCCGCTTCCTTCCCCAGAGAGCGTGGCCTCCCCGCAGTGTGTGAGAGGAAGCCGCCCTCACCGCACCTGAACGCTGCCAACGAGTTCCTCTACTCACAGAGCTTCTCCTTGACCCGAGAGTCCTCCTTACAGTATCATTCAGGAGTGGGAACTGTGGAGAACTGGACTGACGGGTGACGTGACTGCTGGATTCTAGACAGCCCCAGGACCATGTCAATCCAGTATTAACCTCTGTGGGTGGCCGGCACTGCCAAGAGACATGGAAAGGTATTTCAGAAGGGGTGTGTGTGTGTGTGTGTGTGTGTGTGTGTGTGTGTGTGTGTGTGTGTATGTATGCATGCTTGTATGCATGTGCTTCTACAAGCCTGTATGTGATTGGAGCGCATCTGTCTTCTGACATGCAGCTAAGGCCAAAACAAGAAAAAAAAAATACAATTATCTAAGAAGTACTTTTGGCTTTAGGAGCCAAGCCCACTGTTACCTGGCATCTCTTGACATGCCCTGGGTGGGACAGAAGTGGAGAGCTTGTGAGTTATCTAGAGGTTTCTGAACTATACTCTGATTTTACTCAGGGGCCGGCTGAGGCCTCTGGCACAGGGAGGGCCTTTCTTTGCTGGGATTGGGGGTATCTGTGCTTACTTAGGGTTCTTGGCCTTCTACCTGTAAGGTGAGCCGCCCGCCACTCTTGGGAACAGGAGTACCCCCCTCCTTTGGCTTCTGGAGATTGTATGAGACTACCTGAGCCTTAGAGAGCTGTGAGAGTGGAGTTGGCCATACATCAGCCTGGACGTGGAGTCCTGAAGCTCCATGTCTGAGGCATGACTTTCAGAAAGGGTCATGTGCCAAATGTCACCTCATGGTGCTTGCTTTTCCTCCGAGAGGAGGGAAAATGCCACCAGTAGTTATCTCTGTAATCAAGTTTCGTCATCATAAAGTCCAGAGCCGCTCCCCCCAGTCACAGCATGCGGCCCCTCAGATCCCTCTGCAGCCTGTGATGGGCAGTCAAACACACCTTACCTGGCAGCATCCCGTGGAGGTCTCATCAGAACTGATGTTACACATCTGCTAGACCCGCTCTGCCCCCAGGAAGTCTGCATCCCTGGAGCAAGGAAGCCGGCAGAAGGAAATGGACAGCTCAGAAAAAGTACGTCAGCGTTCCTGCTCAGAGGAGCAGAGAATTCTTTCAGAATGGGCCATGAGGAGAGCACATACTCAGTCCATTAGCATTGAATGTCACCAGAATGGCAGGGTGGCTGGTGTGAACTCTAAATCAGGATTTGGAAATCACTACACTCTTTGCATGCTGAATAGCTATTTATATATTATATAAATAAATATATAAATAAATATATCTATATCTCACAAATGCGGGCCACACGTCAGATTCAGCTTTGCTTTTTTACAAATAGACTTACTGAAAAAGGATGCTGGAGGGAGTATTTGGAAAGACATCTATTTAAATTTTTATTACATTTGATGTTATCTAAGAATGGTTTAGATTATATATAAATATATAATTATAAATGCACACACTACAGATAAAGCTTTATTAGAAAACACATTAGCTGACAGGTGGTATGAAACTTCCAAGTGTTTTGGTATATAGCATGGACATTTTATTTTGCATATTGGAACATAAAGCCATCTTACAACTGTGAAGTGTGTGTGTGTCCTTTATTAATGTCTTGCCATTGCTTGGCAGTGGTGTCTGCCTCCCCTTTTCACTCATTTTTTTCTTAAGTGTCTGGTGGGGCCCTCAGTGCCCCTAAGCATTTGTACGTACCATGGGCCCTCAGAGTGAAGGAAGTTCCAAGTCCCTTCAATCTCCCCAGGTTATGGGGCTACGTTCCAGCGCTCACAAAGACCCAAGAAGGATAGAGCGGGCAGGCAGCGAGGATCTCCTCTCTCTTAGCAGTTAGCACAACCCTGCACTTTAGGGGAAGAAGGGACTCCTTGGTAGCATTTGTGCAGTTATTTCAGAAAAGTAACTACAGAGCACGTTTGAACCAGAGTCTGGGGTTTTCTGGAGCGGCTGGCAGTGTGAGTCTGTCAGCTGCCTTCACACTAGTGGGTATGAAGCAAGAGCCTGGCCTCAAGGTAGACAATTTTGGGGAGATGAAATCCAGCCTGGCTTCTCTCATTAGGTGAAGAAAAGTGGTTAGAGGAAGGTACTGCTGGAAATGGACCCACAACTCTCCCCCTCACAGCTTATCCATCCCCTAAGATACTTTCTCCATCACCATGGTCTCCATTTAAGATGGTCTCAAAACCCAGGAGAAAGAGGCGAGTGTAGTGATGCTTTTAAAGCCTCTTCCTCAGGACCAAGATCTGCTCAGGAACTTGTCTGGGCTCTTCCTCGTGGCTCTACAGGGCCCTCTGACTAGGCAACTTCCCACTGCCTTCCTTACCTGTTGGTGGCCACCAGGGCTTAATCACAGAGAAAACCTTGATTTAGCTCAGGGACAGGGAAGGTGGTTCTTCACTCTCAAGTGCCCTGCTCATTCCTTTCCAAAGATAGTACCCTATCCAGGACACTCCTTACCTGGAACTCAGAGGGCTTGGGTGTATGTTCCTCAAATCTCTCCAAGTACTTCCTTAGCCGAGTATGGGAAAGTCATTCCCAAAGACGTACTCAACCTGAGGCAGCACACAGAGTCTTGACTTTCTGGGAAGCATGAGTTTGCCTGGCTGCCCCACCTGGGCATAGCAAGAGCCAGGCCTGCAGTGGGATTTGTGAAACTTTTCCTGCCCCTCTGAATCAACAACTCGATAAAAAGGGGGCACATGGGATCCTGTAGAACAAAGGGCACCATTCAGTAGCGCCAGCAGGTCATACATCATCAGCCCAGAAGCCTGCCACATGACCATGCCTGCTTCTACTGTGCCCTGCTTGGGAAGGAAAAAGGGCTGATTATCATTCAGTTACGTGGCCACGATCGGGTGGCCCCCTGAGTTCTGCTTCAGCCAAGGGCTAGAGGTCTTGCAGCCTTGAAGATCAGCCACCCGACTACCCTCAGTGACAGCAGGTCCTGGAATCACAAAAGAGAAGCTGGGTCAAACTGACAAATTGTTAAAAAACCAAAGCGATTTCTAGCTTCAGCGGGGCCTCAGGGGGTCAAGAGGCCTCTGCTGGCCCCTCTAATGGAGCCAGCTAGAAGAGAAGCAGCCTGGCCTTGCAGTGCCTTATCTTACAACATAAAATTAAAACCCACTTAAGAGGCCGGAGGGCATGTTGACATTCAGCCTGCTGTCTAATTGAAGTAGTTCCCAGTGCAAAGGATTTTACTTGAAAGATGTCTCCCTCCAAGCCAGGCTCTCCTGCCTGCTGGGGAAGGCAGGGGTGGTGGGGAGGGAGAGACTGTCATTTCAAAGACCTGCATGAGCTCAGGCCAGAAAAGCACACAGTTTCTGCTTGTGGCCCCCAGTGGTGGAGGGGCGTGGGCAGGTGGTGACAGCCAAGGTTAGAACAGGCTAAGTTTTCTAGTTTGGCAAAATTTACAAATTCATTAGCAGTTATGTCAGCAGAGGCCAGACTCATTCAGGTAATGATTCAAATATGGCGAGCCCCACAGCAAAAACCTGGCAGCGGCTGTGGCCCAGAGGTTTCTCCTCCAACCCCCCCCCCCCCCCCAAGCAAGCCCTATGCAAATCTCTCACCGGTCTCCAAGGCATACGGAATCAATCAGGGACATCCTGTAAAGGGTGGTGAACTTGCACTGGCCATCCCGAGTAATGGGAACCAGTCAGCCCAGAGCTGGCTGGGACTGAAAGCCAAGGTGACAGCTATTAAAGCCATCGTGCGCAGAACAAAATGGCAGAGGGCCGGCTAATCAGTTCAATTTCAGTGGGCAGCCCAGGCAGCGGCCGCGTCTGCCGCAGCCGATTAGAGGGGGCCAGCCTGGAACTTTCAACGCGAGCCCATGGCAGATCAGAAACAGGCCCCGGGATGAAAAGGGAATGACCGTCTCCCGAGGAGCGGGCGATGAAGGACTCTGTTTTATGTGGCCGTGTTCTTCCTCTTCTCCTTGAAGAAAGAGAAGGGGAGAAAAGCCAGCAGTTTGGAGATTAGATAGTTCTTTTCAGCCATTCATCATTATGAAGGAAAGTAGACAGGGCAAGAGCCAAGAAAGCTCCAGCGGAATTTCTGCGAAGTCTCACGGCGAAGGACCGGCTTTATGCCGCAGCCACCAGCCCCTGCCTATTACCACAGTCTGATGGGGCCTGCGGAGCATCCAGGGTCCCTCTTCTCCAACAATGGCAAACAGGCCCCAGGGCTCAGAGGATCACAGGCCTTCTCCTGCAGAAACTCCAAAACCCTCCAAATTGTATCATTTGTGAAAATTAAAAGCCTGAGCTAGACTAACGAGGAGAGAAGGAAAATGGAAGAGGAAAAGACGAGAGGGCTGTGTCTCTTCCTGGACCAAGGTCAGAGCAGCAAAGGCTCCTTTTGCATCTGCTGCCTGTCAGCACTAATCCAAGCCTGATGGCAGCCCCCGACAAAACTCTATCTAGGCTCAGACTTGGTTGCTCTAGTCTTTGGTATTGGGGCCTCTGGACACAGAACAAGGGATGCCCCTTGGGTACAGAAGCCAGGAGAGATCAGCCAGCGTAGGGCTAGAGAGAGATGGGTGATGCTAGTGAGCAGAGATGTAGGAACAGGAGGGAAGGGGCCATTCTGGAGGCCATGTTGGAGCGGGAGGGCACAGGGCTGGGCTGGGCATGCGGGAGAAAGGGCTGACTTAGAGAACCAGCACATCCAGCATGTGCTTGGATGGCTCTTATGACAAGAACTACAAAGATGATTAAACCAACCTCATAATAACATAAAATGCAAGCCGAGGGACAGTGTGCCACTCTGGTCTAACCATTAAGTAGGAAAAGAACAGGGAGCCTTTAATGGTTATTGCTGGTGGGAACAGACTGCTAGTTTTTCTGGAAAAAGCAATTTGGTAGCCTGGACAATGACTCTACAAGTTTTCACATCCTTAAGAGAAAGAATAGCCAGAGATGAAGACGCAGCTGGACACTGTGCAAGGCTCACTGTATTATTATTTTTAAAGTCCCCACTGGCAGAAAGCAAATTGGTAAATGATGATTTCCTCATATTCTGGGACATGATGCAGCCAATGGAATTATGATTACAAAGAGCATTTAATGGCATGGGAACCGATTAAAAATTAAGTAAAAAGAAAAGGCATAATAGAACATGATCTCAAGAACATTTAGATTAAAAACTGGAGTAACCAAACTAAGTACCATTAAGTAACAATAAGTGAATAAAATACATACCCATGACTTCTTATGTGGAAAAAAAAAGAGTAATAGTCTAGTCTCCCAATTTTGTACAATACAAAACTAAAATCAAACCTATGTGTGTGTGCAAGCACACATACGTACATGGTATGCACATGCATGTGCACATATTAGGGGAGATGATTCAGAAGGACTGGTCTGAGGCTTCTCACCCACATCTCTGTATTGCTTACCTTCTTACAATAAGCATATGATCACTCCTGCAATTAAAAGATATAATTAAAAAACAAAAGAAAAATAAGGTGTCGTTATGGAATCCCTTGAACTAAAAGAAACTACCCAAATACTAAGAGCAGTAACTGTGGGAAGAGGCTGAAGCCGCTGCTTAGGGACTCAACTGGACAGACTGCCTTGGGAGCTGCCGTACCTTGTCTGTTTCCTTTGGACTCTCCCAGGCCTTCAGTGCTGCTGGTGGGTGACGTCTCGGGCTGCAGCCTTCTAGCTCATAGAGTATTCTGTCTGACACCATCTACGTGTGTGGTTCCTCCTACAAAACATGCCCACGAACCTTAAAAGTCCAGCCACGCTTTCCTATCCTGACACCACTGTGAGAGCCCGTTCTCGGGTTCCTCGTGGCTTTACCCAGCAGGTCCGCATAGACGATGATTAGGACCACGGGCCTGAGTGCAGGTGTCTGAGATGGTCTGCACTTGGCTGTGCTGGGGGAGGAGGTCTTTTGCTCCACCCCTTGGCGTCTCTATAAAAACCCTGGGGCAGAGACAGTCGGGACCATTGGAATAGGTTCCAGGCCCTCTCGAGGCTATCCTTTATTTTCTATCTGTTCATCTCCGCAATAAATCCTTCTATCTAATATTTCCTGCTGCTCGCACTCAAGAAAACTCTGGGGAGCTGTGGGGTTGGTGGGTAAACGCCCCACACACCACCTCCTGGGTTATTTCTACTAAAGATATGAGGGGCATCCCACCCTGCCTGTTCTGACCCAAGCCAACACTGCCTCTCTGCCTTCCTCTCACTGTTATGGGCTTGGGGCTGACTCCTTGTGCTCCCTACCAGCTCACTTCAAACCCATGCCAAATGATGCAGATTCTGCCTCCCAAAACTCTCCTAGCTGAGCCTTTCTCTCATCCCTCAGGCCTGGCAGTGTCTACATCATCTGGGAATCCCTGGGTCTGGGCTACTGTCTCCTTCAGTCAGAGATTTGGGATACTGTGAGTGGTACTTAGGTGTCACCCATGTGTGATGGCCACTGAGACCTATAGAACCCAAGAACTGTGTTTGACAGAGAGAGGAGTGCTGCCTTTAGGGGGGTCCCTGCCTTCAGCCTGGGGTAGCACCCCCACAGGTGTGGCATGGAAGCAAGGCAGGTCAGCTTCCAGTCACAGGCTACTCCTAGGGTAATGGGCTATTGGAGCATCCTTCTGCCCAGTGGGCCTGCACTGGAATATGATATTTACAGTGACAGCTGTCTACTTTTCTTCCTGTGTCCTAGAGGCATGTAGGCACAGGAAGACTAGATCAGGGGTAAATCCAGCATTCAGCCTTGACAACTATCATCCCTGGGACATTTCAAATTGTCTGCTTTCTTAGAGGTGGCAATTCCATGGGAACTGCACTCAATCCATGCCAACAGTCAATTGACTTTGTCTCAAGAAAACAAAACCAAAGACACATCCAAGCATGGCTCCCTATGTACGGGAACCTAGCACACGGTCCTGATGGAGGGAGCATGCTCAGGAAATTCCCCCCTTCATCCCTTCACAGCCTGACCTCTTTCTCAACCCTAGCATCTTGTACCTGTGTGGGTAGAGGAGGTGGCAGCCCAAAGCATCACTGGCCATCCTCCCTGCAGACAAGCTGGCGGCTAGGTGTATCCCCAGGATGCGCCAGTCTAGACCTTCTGGATTTAAGGAATTAGACTTTTTCCAACAAAATCTCATGACACTGAACGTCACTGCCATTTGGAAGGTGCAAAGTGTGGTTGTGATTTTTGACTGGGCAAATACTTGCTGCAGAAATATGGCAGTTGGGGCTGAGATCTCCTGGGTCTGGGGATACCAGCAGGTTGTTCCAAGCTGGGCTGCATCTAGGTGGAGCTTGTTGGAACTGAGCTGGTCAGGAATTAGAAGGCCAATAGCCAAAGGCTCTTGGTTTGTTGTTGTTGCTTTGTTTTTCTGTTTGTTTTTTGTTGAGATGGGGGTCTCAGTAGCCCTGGGGGGCCTGGGACTTACTATGTAGTCCAGGCTGATCTTAAGCTCAAAGCTTCCCAAGTATTGTGATTACAGGCCTGAGCCATCAAAGCTCAATGTAGCAGAGGGTCTTCGTTGGCTCTGCTGGTGAATCTGCGGAAGGTCCCTTCCAGCATCCAATTTTTGGACCATTGAGCCAGATGGTCTTTGAGCCTTTCTGCCTGACCAGGGGAGGACTCCACTCCCTTCTGTTTCTATTGTAAAGATACCACAGCCTTCCAAACAGTGCCGCCCCTGAGTCAGACCCCGCCCCTTGCCTTCTGGCTTGCGTTTTTTAAGCCACAAGGTCATTTCTTGGTTTCTGTTGGGGACTTGGAGACAGTGTTTAAGCACACCTGGCCCTTAAGATTGTGGAGGGTTTCTTCCCTTCCTCTCCCTTCCCTCTTCCTTTTCCTTTTGAAAGAGTTTCACCATGTAGCTCAGATAAGCCTTGAACTCACGATCCTCCCTCCCACTGGGCTTCCTGGGTACCACAATCACAGGTGTGCCACTGCTTGACTGTGGGTGAAAGCGCCCTGCACAGCCTCTGACCCCCGGCATTCCTGGTGTAAGGAGGTGGAACAGCCGGGTCCCCCTTCATCTCTTCCCTTAGGGGCCGTCCCTAAGGGGCCATTGCTTTCGCTTTGCCGAGTCGGACAATGAAGAGTGAGTCTGGGGATTTTTCTCATTCTCGTGTGTATCATGAGAAAAGAAAGCTGAAATTTCCACTTCGTTTGTTCATCATCAGCCCTCAGGCACTGGGCTTGGTGCCCCACACAGCCACCTCCCAGGAGAGCAACCCGAGGTCAGGAAGATGAAGAAATGTCTCCAGGCCCTGGTCTAAGCCCACAGCTGGCTTCCAACCCAGGTCTCTCTGGAAGGAAGCATCTGCTCTTTTCTCTAAGCTGTTGCTTCGGCCCTCAGTGGGACTGCCACGGTCCCCCTCCACCCTCTTTCCTCAGAGGCTTCTGGAGACAAGAGATGTATACTTCCACGACTTTGGGATTAGCTAACAGAGAAATAAACATGCTCAACTAATTTTATGATTTGAAGTATCTAAAAACGGCAGAGACTTGTCCTCTCAGAGACTGGGTCAGCTCTTCCAACCCCAGCTATCAACGGTACCTGGGCTATGGGGTTACCTATTCTGGTAAGCCCCCAGTCTTCACATACAGGTGGCTGATGCTAGACTAACCCCCCTCTAGAGATGTCACTGGCAGACTCGACAAATTGTTGAGACACCTCCAAAACAACTGGGTGTTCTTTGGGGGAAGGCTTCAAAGCCACGTGACTTAGGTAGCCAGGCAAGGGCTGCTGTCTCTTGCCGTTCTCAAGCCTGGGCACAACATAGTATATCCTTGGAATGACCTGGAAGAGATTGGTTTGAAAATTGCTTCTCTTAAGTACCCATAATTCCTAGCCGGATGCCTGAAGCAAGGGCTGGGTCTGTAAAATGACATGGGCTCCATTAGGGATGGTGGAAACTATGTGAGCTGCTTTTAATAGCATTAAATGCATCCTGGCAGCCTCTTCCTTCTCTCTAGGCTCCACATGCTCGGCTGCCTGGACCGAGAGTTCTGGTGTCTCCTCAGGGCAGCAGATGGACCTCACTCTGCTCCAGACTCAGTGTGGCTGTCTCAGGCAGTAAGCTCTGGCCTGTTACATTGCAGACCCGAACGTAATTTTCTGGCCCAAGAAAATGAACCTTTGCCATCCTTTTTATTATTGTCACCAGGACAGGGCAGTCAAGAGAGGTTGGGACTGGGTGTGAGTCCACATGGGCCTGGGCCCGGGACTGTCATATGCTGGCTGCGGGACTTGTCCATTTCCCCAGCCGTCTTTCCTTCCTCTGGGCCGCTGCTTACTTCCCTTCTAGCAGCAGTTCAGGAGTTCGATTCTATGAGGAACATCCGCAATGATGTATTTCTTCGTCACAACAGGACTCTGTCGGCATCTACAGCACGGCTTTCCAAAGTAAGGGGAACGGACTACTCACCTTATTTTTTGAATTTTACTTCATTCTTTTCAAATAGCTAGTGTTTGCTAGGATGGCTGTATGTCTTATAAATTTGCTTTTAAAAATTTTTAATTAATTAATTAATTAAAATGAATTAATTATTTTGGAGACTGCCTTCCTGTGCTGCCCAGGCTGCCCTGGAACTCCTGTCCCTTTTGCTTTTGCCTCCGGAGTGCTGGTGCTTACAGGTGTTCACTACCACATCTGGACTGGCAAGTTAATTTATAAATAATATATTGATAGGAGGCATTGTTTCCCTCCTGAGGGGAGCTGAGTTCAAATGGAGCCTCTGTAGGGACAGGCAAGTAAAGTCGGGGCTCTGTGCAAAGGCTGGGCTCTCTGCCACTCTTGGGATGCTCTGGGCTCTACGCCATCCTCCCAGGGATGGTTTGCCAGAGCTTTGGGCGGAGAGGCCTGGACAGGCAGTGGAGGGAGGATGAGCTAAAATCCACCACTTAGACACGTGCCTGATCTCTGTGAGCTTCTTGCCAGGCGTGTTAATTAGCGGTAACAAAGGACAGCCCGTCTCTTAAGCATATAGTGAAATAATACAGATAAAACCCGTGCGCAGTTCAAGTCGCTGCCTTCCCCACAGCCTGGGATGCCAGTCTGCATAGGTTTCATTTTAGATGCTTAAAAGATGTGAGACTTTTTTTTTTCTTCAGGGAAATTCTATTCATTGCTTTTGGGGGCTTTTATTGCTTCTCCTGTCTCACAGTTAAGCCTTCTCTGCCAGCTGCCAAAGCTTAGACCCATGTGTAGTTAGGCGTACAATGCCAACTGAGGGCAGCGGGGAGGGGGTCTGTGAAGAGTCACACCTGGTCTTCCCGTACCCTCATCACCCCTCACGACCAAGGCCTTGGGGCTCAGTGTCACAGGGCATTGAGGGGAGGGTCTACTTCCTTTCTGTTGTTGTTTACATGCTGTTCCATCCCATGCCCCCTCCCCACTCCTCCTCTTCCTCCTCCTCCTCCTCCTCCTCCTCTATTTCTCTTCAGAAAAAGGTGGGCCTCCCATGGATATCAAGGGTCAGCCATAGTATATCAAGTTGCAGTGAGACTAGGCACCTCCTCTTCTATTAAGGCTGGATGGGGCAGTTTGGTATGAGGAAGGAGTTCCAAAAGCAGGAAACAGAGTCAGAGACAGCCCCTGCTCCCTCTGTTAGGAGTCCCACAAGAAGACCTAGTTACACAACTGTAACATACATGCAGAGGGCCTAGGTCAGTCCAGTGTAGGTTTCCTGGTTGTTCGTTCAGTCTCTGTGAGCCCCTATGCACCCAGGTTAGATGGTTTTATGGGTTTTCTTGTGGTGTCCTTGACCCCACTGGGTCCTATAATCCTTCCTCCCCCTCTTCCGTAGGATTCCCTAAGCTCTGTCTAAAGTTTGGCTGTGTGTCTCTGCATCTGCTTCCATCAGTTGCTAGATGAAGCCTCTCTGCAGACTGTTGGGCTAGGCACTAATCTGTTCTGGCTTGGGGGCGGGGTATACTTCTAACCAATCATCTTCACCACTGCTGTGAGGAAGGGCCAGCTTGAAAGTTTGCCCCTCATTCAAACTCAGTGACATTGGGAATAAATCAGTTGTTGAAGTAAGGCTGGGTGTGGTGGCACACAACTGTAACCTCAGAATTCTGGAGGTAGAGGGAAGAGGATCAGGAAGTCAAGACAAGTCTTGACCACATGTCAAGTTGGAGATCAGCCTACTACATGTGACCCTGTATCAAAACAAATAAAACCCCCCAAAGCCTCCCCACTTTGCCAAGGTGTGATCAGAGACCTTGGGCAAGTCTTTCTTGTTTTCAGTTTCTTCCATTTTAAAAAGCCAACCTTCTAGACTTGACTTAAGAACCCACTGAGATGCTTCTAAAGAAAACAACAATAATAAGCAAAAGAGCTGTAACCATGGTGCTTCCTGGTCCGTTGGTCCGTTAGTCCGTGCTTATTTCTGCATTTCCATGGGAGAAAAACTAAATCCAAACCAAAATGTGGCTTTTTATAAGCTTAGGGCAGGGAATGATTACCAAAGTGTGGGCCAATGTCATTGGCTCTAAGATACGGATGATTTAGCAGCATCACCTGCCTTATCATTATCCTTGGGCCGCCTGCATCCTTGGCTTCTGAGGAGGTCAATTTCCGGCACACACAGGAAAGCCCATGGCTGTGGCTGGGAACAATCGGCCACAGTGCTCTCTGCCTGCTGCTGATCCTTTCATTTCCTCCAGCGGGCTCCTGCCGGGGCCCTGGGCTCTGAGTTCTCTGCTGCCCTTTTAGACCAATCATTCACCACAGCCTGGAGCACCCAGCCACTCTCTCAAGTCCGCTGTCCAGCTACTGGCTCCGCATGGCAAGATGGCTAATTGGGACGTGAGCCCAGCCAAATGGCAAGAAAGATTTCAAGGAGCCTGTTCAGTGGACCTTAAATATCCTGACCACAACTTTACAGCCCAGGCTGCCACGGAGGAAGCGTGAGTCAGAGGCGGAGGCGCGGCTGCTGTGAGCGAAGGCCTCTGCAATGACATTTTTCACGCTTTTAATAAACCACCATATTATTGGAACTCACTAAAGCTGAATTTAATGAAAGTCTTGGGCCCTAAGGCCTGAATTTTTATTTTGTATTGCAAAATGAAACCAACTGGTCCAATTCAAATTAACCCCGGGAAAAAACCATAGATTTTAATTATGTTTCTTTCTTTTTTTCTCTCTCTCTTTCTCTCTCCCCCTTTCCATGTTCTCATTTTCAAATTTCACTGGATTACCACCTCTCTCAGAAGAAAAAGGGATGGTACAAGATGGAGTAAGATACAGACTCGTCCTCCGATCGGCAGAGGTTTCCCTGAGGGATTCCTTGAGGAAAGTTACTGATCACGGATACAGACTTGTAGGCGACTTTTAAGAGAGAGAGAGAGAAGATAACAGCGACCACAAAACTGCACCTGAGACGCAATCCGAATTAAAATTCAAATTTATGAGCGCACTTGTCAATCAGGCCTGCCAACCAGCCACGCCTACACAACGATGGTGATCCTTAGCAGAAAGAACGAGGAGACATTTCTAATTGTTCAAACTTTTAGAGTTGAGTCCCTTGGAAACTACCCCGGGGGAGGGGGTGGTTAGGGGAGGGAGTCAAACTGGGCTGCCATGCACCTGGCCTCCCAAGGTTCAGCAGCCCGGCAGGAAATCTTCCACAGAAGCTTCCGTACCTGTAGGAGCTTGTGAAAAGACACCTTTCCCAGCTTGCAGCTATGTTCATCAACAAAACAAACGCGCACTTTCCTACCCTGACCCATTTTGGCATCTATTCGCCCAGCTACGGTTGGCTTTCAAATGCCTCCTTGTCCTTGAGTCTACCGGAGCAGGGGCCACCCTTGAGTTCTGAGTTCTCCCAACCTTCCCTACTGTAGGGCCATCCACCCCTGGGCTCTGGAACTTCCACCTGAGCCCCCAGACTGCTCCACGACCAAAGGTGGGCAAGCAGATCTGTTTCAAACACAGCCCGCAGCACAGGCAGGCAGGCAGGGAGGGGGCTGGGAGGGGCCTGCCTGAGTGGCCTTTGTCTTGGCCCATTTCTCGTTTTGGGATCAGACTGGGCTGATTCCTGCAGGGGAGTCCCTGCTTGGCATCGAGGCTGGCCTCAGGCATAAGATCCTAATTATTTGAATGGTATTTGTTTTCATAGCTCTCTCTCTCTCTCTCTCTTTTTTTAATGTGTCCAGGTCGATGGCATTTTAATGCCTTATTAAACAGCGGTTTTACAGCAGTCTGTCTGTGCAGTCCCTGGGACCATGCCTGCACTTTGTGTGCAGGGATTTTATCTTTCCTGCTGGCCAAAAATATTTTCCGAATTCCCTATAAAAGTTTTTGAGATTTCCTAAGACAAATAGAGCCCCACCAGCTCCGAAATGACCCCAATGCCGTTGGAATTACAGACACAGGCCCTCTCTCTTGTTTACACTAAGAACTGAACTGAACTGTATTCATTAACTGCCCTTCTCAGTGCAAACGATTTGCTCCACAAATGTACCGGCACATAAAAGGATAGCCTACCTGGGATAGCTCCCCAGAACCCCATCTTTTACTGGTTTCTTCCAGCCTCTCAGATGGTCACCTGGGTTTTGAAGACAACATCTATGAAGTATATCTTGGCTGTGGGGTTTACATAAGAGCCCTGTGGAGGCAGCAACTAGGCTGGCTGTAGGAAGGTGAAGGTCAAGAGATCATGGAAAATTCAAGAAGGAAATCAGCTGAGTTCTTATGTTTATGTGACAGTGTTTAAGAGTTGATGAAAATGCATTGTTGTTTTGCACATAGAAGATTAATTTAGACAGTACATTAATTTAGACAGTACAGGAAGTTGAAGGTCAGGCTGCTCAGAATAAAAGAGAATGCATGCATGTATACAAGTGCATGAGGGCGCGCACGCGCGCGTGTGCACACACACACACACACACACACAAACACGCACGCACATACGCACGCTTCCCCCCCCCCCCACGGACATATGTATAAACCTCAAGACAGACAATGGCAACAAAACCCAATCTCAGTTTCTTCATTCAAAAATGGGGAAAAAATTACAGTGTTGGGGATGTAGCTGGCCTGGAATGCATAAAGCTTCGGGTTTAATCCCTAGCATCACATAAATTGGGTGTGAGAGCACATGCCCATAATCCTAGTGCTCAGGTGTTGAGGGCAGGAGGATCAGAAGTTTAAGGTCATTCTCTGCCACATAGTGAGTTCAAGGCCAGCCTGGGCTATGTGAAACCCTGTCTCAACAAATATTTATGGAGAAAATTGCAATGGGGGCAAATATGAACAGAGTAAAGTGATTATATATAGATGAAAATGTTGGAGTGAAATCCTTTATTTTGTATAGTCAACAAAAAATACAAAAAAAATAAAATAAGATAAAACATGGAAAAAATTATACATGTATATATTGCAGAGTTGTTATTGAGATCTTAGGGACATATTTGATGTATATAAACATCTGGTGCAGAGGCCCAGTGGTAGAGCACTTGCCTAGCATGAGCAGGGCCTTGGTTTGATCTGTTGGCTGGACACAAATACACACACAAACCTTAATGATTGACATGAGTGTTTATACATCACAGTGACCTCACTATTTCAGGAGGTACTTTAAGACTCTGATGGGTAGAAGCATAGCCATCATGAGACGTAGCTTCTGGATAGGGGCTGGGAAATGGGAGGCCTGAGCACTGAGTCAGGATGTGGGTCATGTACAACTGTAAGCTTTAAAACCAGCATGGGAGTTTGGATCTACTCAAAACCTAGGCAGGTTCAGCTATCCATACCGGGAACATGCCAGAATGATCTCAGCCTCTGAGATGCCGCTTCACGATGAACTCAACCACGTGGGCTCTGTTTAGGTGGCATCACGAAGCCTTCCCACGCCAACTGCTTAACCACTAGAAAGCACCCTTTCACTTTGGACTTTACTGGGTCATTTTTTGAGCTTTATCGTCTTGGCGGCGCTTCATTAAAAATACCACTTTTAACATGCGAGACAAATATCCCAGGGGAAAGATTAGTAGAGATGTGTAGCCCATGAGAGTGCTCCTCACGTCTTCCATGTCTGCCGGCACTGGGCAGGTCACAACCAAAGATGGAAGGAAAGGGCACTAATGAGGGCTTACGTCCACGCTTTTGTGGATGAAGCCAGCATTTATTTAACCAGGACTTTCCATTTTCATGGACTCAATGGTTACTTTCATTTCAAGAAAGATTATTTCAACCCCTGAAACTCAGTTTGATTCTTTTTAAAGTCAGCTCAGCCTTTTAAAAAATATCTCTCTGATGTTCACAAACTCTTTTTATGTATTTAATTACTCTTAAACACACCTTAAAATAATCTGTAGATGATAATCTTACTATGTGAGATACAGGGGTGGGGACCAAATTTGCCATTTTCCTGGGTCCACTGATAGCAGGCAACAAAATATTTTCTTCTGTTATTTCATAATTTTGCAGGGACTCATTCTAAACAGGACTCTACTCACAACTAGCTTCCTTCAGAATGATTTAATTTGCATAGAACACTAACAGTTTAGTCACGTGTGGTGGCACCTGCCTGTAACCCCACCCCTTGGGAGGCAGAGGAAAGATGATCAGAGTTGGGGGCCAGCCTGGGCTACATTAGTGAGACAGCTTAGAATAGTAATAATAACAAAGGCAGGACACAGACCTTTTTTGTTGGTTTTTCAGCTTGGAGATGATTAGACCATTCAGGCAGTAGAACACATAAATATAATGGAGAGGACATTTTTTTTGTCCAGAGGTGACAATATGGCTCAGTAGGTAAAGATACTTGTGCCCCAGCCTGACGACCTGAGCACAGTCCTCAGATCCACACGGCGGTAGGAGAGGACTAAGTCCTGCCCATTGTCCTCTGGCCTGTCATCTGCCCCCTGACATGACACAAATAAATAAATCTAATAAAATTTCAAAAAAAAATTTTTCCTTGCTTTGAATGGGAGTTTTGGTTTGTTTGCTTGTTTTTGTTTGAGCCATTTATGATGATGAGCCTCAGTATTGATTCCTCTACTCTGCTTACATTTCAGTTAAAATTCAAGCTCCTAGCAACCTTGAAGAATAAACATGGAGGGACTTACACAGAAAATAAGAGAACCTATCATGAATCTGCAGGGACAGGTGGCACAGTACTGGTTCAAGGTGATGAATGGAGCAGACTCTGAACAGAGCCCCACAATGGCGGTCTCTGTGTTATGGAGGACAGAGGCGCAGTGGGAAAGGCCGGTGCTTGGCCCACGGATAGTCATGTGAGACACAATGAAGTGTGCTGCCTGACTCACACCATATGCATTCATTTCAGATTGATGTGGACCAAATATGAAACACGAAACAACAGTTTCTTTAGAGAGTTGGAAGATATCTCCATGACCTTGAGCTTAGACACACAAAATCCACCAACCACAATAAAAGATTGACATGTCGTCGTCGTCCACTAAAACCCTGTGTGTTTTGAAATATGCCATTAACACAAAAGGGAGCTCAGTGCAGAACAGGAGACAATTAAGATTTTACATGTTTATACACATATACATATATGTTTATTCCTATATATACATATTTAGGGTCAAATCTAGAATGAATAGACAGAAAGCTCTAGAAGAACATGGAAAGATTTGTATGGGCTGTTTGCAACAGAATATAGACTTTGGGATGTCGTCTATCTGTTTTCCTACTTTATTATGCATTTATCTATCTATCTAACTATTTGTGTGTGTGTGTGTGTGTGTGTGTGTGTGTGTGTGTGAGAGAGAGAGAGAGAGAGAGAGAGAGAGAGAGAGAGAGAGAGAGAGAGAGAGAGAGAGAGAGGTGGAAGTGAGAGGAAAATTTGGGGGGTCAGTCCTTCCCTCTGCTATGTCTGAGGCAGAGTCTCTTGCTCTTTGCCACATTGTACTCCAGGCTGGCCCTTGAGGGGAATTCTCTCCTTCCCACCTTTCATTTTGCTGGAGGATTGGATTACTAGGGTTACAAACATATTGACAGGCTCAGCTTTTACATGGGTTCCGGGGATCGGGACTTGCATGGTTTCCCACTGATCCATCTCCCTGACCATCCGCCATATTTGTTTTGAGACAGGACCATTCTTCCCTGAACCTGGAGCCTAGTGTTTGGGATTCCAACTCAGGCCTTGCTGTGGGATGTCTTTCTGTATGCTATGGATATGCATTGCTCTGATTGGTTGATAAATGAAGCTGCATTGGCCTATGGCAGGGCAAGATGAAGTCAGGCAGGAAAATCCAACAGAGATAGTGAGAGGAGAAAGGAGAGTGGGGGGAGACACCAACCCACTGTCCAAGGAGCAACACATAATGGGACATGGGATGCAGGTAAAGCTACGGAACATGTGGCAATACATAGATTAATAGAAATGGGTTAATTTAAGATGAAAGAGCTAGCTAGCAAGAAGCCTGCCATAGGCCATACAATTGATTATTAATATAAGCCTTTGAATGATTACTTTATAAATGGCTGTGGAACCTCAGGGCTGGGCGGGACACAGAAAAACTCCAGCTACAAGGCCCTTCCATGTACACAGCAAGTGTTTTTCCCACTGAATCATCTCCCCAGCCCCCTTGGTCAGAGTCATTTAACCCTTGCCTTCCTTGAGTTTTGTGTACAGTGCTTTGGTGTTTGATGGATCCATTTCCAGAGTTCCAGGCACCTGTCCATCGCTCTCGGCCAATCCCCATATCCAGTTTCCAAGCACTTGCACCGGTAACTTGCAGTCTGAATGCGTCTGCTTTCTCACTAGTACCTTTGGACTCGCTGTGTATCTTCAAACCTTTAGATATGTTTCAAACAGTCATCGCTCACTTCTGCCTTTGGACAAAAGGTATTTCCATTATTTTTTATGTCTTTGGTTATTAATAAAAATTTACACACATCTCTTAAGTCTGTAACTGCATCATCAAGGAAACCCAGATGATTGTCACCAGGGCATCTCTTGGGAACACTCCCTAGTTGCCCCATCTTTCGGATCCTACTATTCTGCAGTGCACCAGTTGGTGGCCTTTCT